>NC_143168.1:622500-907500 GCF_047325235.1 Durio zibethinus | reverse complement strand
GAAACCTTGTTACGACTTCTCCTTCCTCTAAATGATAAGGTTCAGTGGACTTCTCACGATGTCACGGGCGACGGACCGTCCACATCGCTGTGATCTGAACACTTCACCGGACCATTCAATTGGCAGGAGTGACGGGCGGTGTGTACAAAAGGCAGGGACGTAGTCAACGTGAGCTGATGACTCGCGCTTACTAGGAATTCCTCGTTGAAGACCAACAATTGCAATGGTCTATCCCCATCACGATGAAATTTCAAAGATTACCCGGGCCTATCGGCCAAGGCTATAGACTCGTTGAATACATCAGTGTAGCACGCGTGTGGCCCAGAATGTCTAAGGGCATCACAGACTTGTTATTACCTCAAACTTCCTTGGCCTAAGCGGCCATAGTCCCTCTAAGAAGCTAGCCACGAAGAATCACCTCCGTGTAGCTAGTTAGCAGGCTGAGGTCTCATTCGTTAACGGAATTAACTAAATAAATTGCTCCACCAACTAAGAACAGCCATGCACCACCACCCATAGAATCAAGAAAGAGCTCTTAGTCTATCAATCTTTACTATGTCTGGACCTGATAAGTTTCCTCGTGTTAAGTCAAATTAAGCCACAGGCTCAACTCCTGGTGGTGCCCTTCCGTCAATTCTTTTAAGTTTCAGCCTTGCGACCATACTCCCCCGGAACCCAAAGACTTTGATTTCTCATAAGGTGCCAGCGGAGTCCTAAAAGTAACATCCACCGATCCCTGGTCGGCATCATTTATGGTTGAGACTAGAATGGTATCTGATCGTCTTCGAACCCTCAACTTTCGTTCTTGATTAATGAAAACATCCTTGGTAAATGCTTTCGCAGTTGTTCGTCTTTCATAAATCCAAGAATTTCACTTCTGACTATGAAATACGAATGCCTCCGACTGTCTCTGTTAATCATTACTCCGATCCCGAAGGCCAACACAATAGGACCAAAATCCTATGATGTTATCCCATGCTAATGTATACAAGCATAGGCCTGCTTTGAGTACTCTAATTTCTTCAAAGTAATAGCACCGGAAGAATGACCCGGGCAATTAAGTCCAGGAGCGCATCACCGGCAGTAGGGACGAGTAGACCAGTGCTCACCGTGAGACAGATCGAATGACCCAACCCTAGTTTCAACTACGAGTTTTTTAACTGCAACAACTTAAATATACGCTATTGGAGCTGGAATTACCGTGGCTGCTGGCACCAGACTTGCCCTCTAATGGATCCTCGTTAAGAGATTTAGATTGTACTCATTCCAATTACCAGACTCAAAGAGCCCGGTATTGTTATTTATTGTCACTACCTCTCCATGTCAGGATTGGGTAATTTGCGCGCCTACTACCTTCCTTGGATGTGGTAGCCGTTTCTCAGGCTCCCTCTCCGGAATCGAACCCTAATTCTCTATCACCCGTCACCACCATAGTAGGCCACTATCCTACCATCAAAAGTTGATAGGGCAAAAATTTGAATGATGCGTCGTCGGCACAAAGGCCGTGCGATCCGTCGAGTTATCATGAATCATCAGAGCAACGGGCATAGCCCACGTCGACCTTTTATCTAATAAATGCATCCCTTCCAGGAGTCGAGGTTTGTTGCACGTATTAGCTCTAGAATTACTATGGTTATCCGAGTAGTAGATACCATCAAACAAACTATAACTGATTTAATGAGCCATTCATAGTTTTATAGTCTGAATTAGTTCATACTTACACATGCATGGCTTAATCTTTGAGACAAGCATATGACTACTGGCAGGACCAACCAGGTAGCATTCCTTCGAAACGTTGGCACCGCGTGGGCCTCGACGCACCGACCGAGCGACGGAGAGAGCGCAACATGGAGCGCAAGCGTCGTGTGTGTCGAGCACGTGAAATGCATAGCATCGAACGAATGGGGGTCGAGAGCCCGCGCCCGCTAAACGTTCCGCATCTGAGAGCATGATCGAACGTCGGTGCACCAATGCGGCCACTGTTGATTGGGTGGCATGCTTGGGACACCGGCCACGATTGACGTTCGACCCGTGGCCCCTCGGGACATGAGACGAATGAGGGATGGCGAGACATCCGGTTTCCATCGATTCAGGTATGCAACATAGGATCCCGATCGTGCCCCCTCGGTACGACGACCGCATAGGGAGAGATTGAAAAGGATGACGGGTCAATAGTTCGATGCATCGAGCACAGAACTTGCCAACACGCACAACCATAGCACCACTCATATGCCCATTGCGTACAAGTGGCAGCATCCACGTGCGCCGATCCATAACCCACCCGATCGATTGCTCGATGAGCGAGCAGAGGAAATGAGGTGCGAGGCCACGCCACAACCGCTTGGCATGAGAAAAACACGAGCAAGGGCCACAAGACTGCCCCTGCCATCCAACAGGCAACAACAAAGTGACACCATCGATGCTTGGCCCGGTAGGGATCGCACGCGTGAGCTTCGCTGAAACCACCCCAAAGGGACGTTGCCTGATTCAGGGACTTGTTCCTGGGGTCTCGGGCAGCGTCAACTACGTGCACGGCCTCGTCGAGGCCTAGGCATTTTTGTGGTCGACGAGAAGGGACTGCAAGACCGTCGAATACCGAGAGACCTAGCCGGGCCAAGCCCACATTCGCGGCTTCTGCTTGCACCACCCCAGGGAGCAGTTGCCCGATTCAAGGACTTGGTCTGGGGTCTAGGGCAGCATCCACCACGTGTACGGGCTCAAGCTCAGCTCCCTTTTTTCACATGCACGCCAACCGATCGAGGCCATGGGCGTTTGCCGGTCACCGGAGCAACCAGTCATCGGATAAAACTATCGGAAGGCATGCACGGCCTGTATTTCGTTCGAAGGACGTTGCCTTAGGTATATGCAATGGGAGGCCCATCACGCACACCTACTCCCCCCGTGGGGGGGAGGAGAGGGGGTGCCGGACCACCACCCCCTAAAGAGCATTAGAGATTTTACAGATATGCTACCAGTAGACATTAAAGTGTCTGAAACGGGAATACTTTTTCCAAACAGGCATATCCCACACCGAGGGTGAGCAGGTGCTGATGGTGGTTGGGGCATGTGCCCGCACCAAGGGCCAGCGCATGCCGATGGTGGTCGACACGACTGCCCGCACCAAGGGCCAGCGTATGCTGATGGTGGTCGAGGCAACCATCCGCACCAGATCGAGGCATGTGCCCACACCAAGGCCCAGCGTGTGCCGATGTTGTTCGACACAGGGGCCATCTTTTACCGATGGTGGTCGAGGTAAGAGCCCGCACCAAGGGCCGACTTGTGCCGATGGTGCTCGAAGTAACCGCCTACACCAAGGCCCAGCGTGTGGCGATGGTGCTCGAGGCAACCGCCCGCACCGGGGCCCAGCGTGTGCCGATGGTGATCGAGGCAACCACTTGCACCAGGGCTCAGTGTGTGCCGATGGTGTTCGAGGCAACCGTCCACACCAGGGCTTAGCGTGTGTCGATGGTGCTCGAGGCAACCGCCCACACCAAGGCTCAGCGTGTGCCGATGGTGATCGAGGTAAGAGCCCGCACCAGGGCCCAGCATGTGCCGATGGAGATCGAGGCAAGAGCCCGCACCAAGGCCCAGCGTGTGCCGATGGTGATCGACCACAAATAAAATAATATTAGTGTATGTTGATGATATAATTGTAACCAAAAATTATGAAAAGAGGGAATTTCTAAAACTAAGTTAACTAATTTATAATATAAGCAAAATTATTTATTAGTATATACTATTAATTTAATTATGAATTATATTAATAAATTGTAAAAAATTAATATTAACTATTAACTATAACAGATTACCTAAATTATATTTTTAAATATATTAAAAAAATAATTATTATAAAATATATTTTTATATTTTACTAATATATTTTAATTATATAATTAAAAAATAATTTATAAATAAATAAATTTTATTATTAGTTATTTTAATAATGATTAACATATAATTATATATAATACTATATTATAATTATAATATTAATTATTAGTAATTAATAAAAACAATTAGATTGAATTAATTATTAAATATTTAATACTATAATTGTTATAAGTTATATATTAATATAATTATATTAGATAATATAATTTATATGCATTTAAAATTAATTAATTCAATATATAATTAATATTATTATAACTAAATAATTTTAAATTTTTATAATATTCTATTAATTATATTGTAAATAATTATTAATATATTATTAAAATTAAACAATTATATAATTAATTAACTTATTAAACTAATATCTAATTAACTATTATTTAATTTATATTTAATTAAAGTTTAATTATTAAATAACTAATAGTTAAATATTCAAATAATATTATTATTTAATAATAATTTAGTTTAATTAT
This sequence comes from Durio zibethinus, assembly GCF_047325235.1. Lineage (NCBI taxonomy): Eukaryota > Viridiplantae > Streptophyta > Magnoliopsida > Malvales > Malvaceae > Durio > Durio zibethinus. The sequence continues at coordinate 903,133 of NC_143168.1, read as the reverse complement.
TATCAATAATTATTAAGTTATAAAAATATATTTATTATTAACATTTGAATTAATAAATTAGTAATGTATTTAAATATTATATTTATTAATATATTTAATTTATTTTAAATATACAATATATTAATTAATATACTAATTTTATTATTAATTAATTTTTTAATTAAATAATAGTATATTTACTTTAATGTAAATCTTAATATTTAATATATTATATTCTAAGCAACAATTAATTAATTATATTTTGGACTATATAGTTAATTAAAATATAATTAAAATATAATCAATCTAAGTTATTGATGCATTTATTATTTAATATTTAATATTAGATAAAAATATTAAATATATATTTTTAATAATATTTTAAACCAGGTATAAATATATATTATTCTATCAAATAATTAATATTATTCAAATTATTTAAATTTAATTATTAATCTAGTTATATAATCCTAATTAGATTTATTTAATTAAATTATTTAAATAAATAATAAACAATTTTAAATTAGTTAAATATCCAGTTGTATTAGTATCAATTATAATATAACTATTATCTATCTTAATTTATTTAAAAATTATATAATTACATTTAAATAATGTAATTTGTTATTTAAATAATAGTTATGACTATTTAAACAATATTAATTTATGAGAACATTAATATTTTTTATTGTATTATCTAATCATTTAATTAGATAATATACAAATATTATATTTATATTTAATATTTTAGTTCAATTATCTAAACTTATATTAATTGAATAAAAAATTATTTTAATATTTAAAATATTAAATATGTTATTAATATAATATTTAATAATATAAATAGTAAATAATATATTAAATTTCACTACATTTATTATTAAAATAATAATATCCTTACTTATAATTGATAACAAAAGTATAGATATTGATCATTATTAAATTGATTCTAGATTGAAGAATATTAGTAACTAATTGTCATAACTATATTATAAGCTTGTATGATTAGAAACAATTTTTTTATGACAAAACACAGATAATAGCAATTTGAGATTGATATTTGTTCAAATGATCTTAACTATTTGAATCATTATTAATTATTAATTAATTAAATGAATAATAAAATTGTTAATTAAAATAGCTAATTTGTAATAACTCAAATTTTCTATGACTACTATTGCTTATTTAAACAAATTTTATATACAAAATATAAAATTATATAACAAATTTTAATATTAATTATAATTAGTTATTTTATTATATAATTTAATCAAATTATTATTATTAGTTATAATAAAATTTATTATATATTTTTCAAAAATTTTATTATTCAATTATTATAATTTAGTTTTAATATTTCAATTAACAGATAATATTATATGTAATTTAAGAATATAATTAATTTTTAAATTTTAATAATAAAATAATTAATTGAAATAAATATAAATTAATATTTAATAAATTAATAACAATTATATAAATTTAATACTATTAATTAAATAATATAAGATTAATTAATTTAATATATTACATATACAAAATAATTAATTAATAATATAACATATTATTTAATTTAAATAATATATAGAAATAAGTTATAATTTTAATATTAAAATTTATACAATAATTAATCTAATATAAATAATAATAAATTTAATAAATTTATAATTGACATACTAATTTCAATTAATAATTAATAATTTTAACTAATTATTGTTAAATTAAAATAATTAAATCTGAGTATAAATTACTTTTTATAATTTAATTGATAGTTATAATATAGATATAATAATTGAATATCAATTCTTATTAGGTAATAAATTAATTTAAAATCTTATTACAAAAGGTTATAACAATTAGAAATTGATAATCATTCATATAGTATTGACTATTTGAATTATTTGAAATTCATAAATTTTGATACTATAATTATTAATAACCTCCATATTAAATTAATTTATTATTAATTAGTATAATTATAATTAATTATAAATATATTAATTATAATATACTTTATTAATAGTTAAAAACAATATATATTAATCAGTTTTAATTTATTTAATAATATTATTTAAATTATTAATTAATATATTGATTAATATTATTAATATTAATAACTATTAGTAATAAATCTGATATAATAATTTAGTTTTAAGTATAATGTAGAAATTAAAACATAATTAAATAAAAAAACAAATAAATTATTTAACTTGTATATTTATTATAATATAACAACTAGATATTTTATATAACATAATATATTAATATATATTTAAATAAATAATTGTACAATTGTCACTTAGATGTCCTAATTTATTTAATTAAACTTATAATAATTCAATTATATTTTATTATTAATATTGATATCATATTATATTTAGTTAAGATTTAATGATAAATATTAAGTTTATTAATTTAATTAATATTAATTATTAAATATAATTACTTAATTAAATATTATATTTTAAAATTTATACGAATTAAAGATTGTAACGTTATAATTTAATATTGATATTAATAATTATATTTATATAATTAAATACTTATTTACTTATATTAAGTAAATAAATATATTATTATATATTAGTTAAAATTAATATGTAACAATTTTATAAATAATTATATAAATAACTATGGATATTTATTTTAATATATTATATTTGTATTAATTTTTATACAAGGCTTTAAATATCCATACTTATTTATATAATTATATAAATATTATCTAATAAAATAGATTATACAAGGCTTTAAATATTAATTATATAGATTAATATTATAAATTATCATAGGCTTAACAAATTTAACCCCTTATATATGTTACAGCAAAATAATTCAATATTATTTTTGAAATAATATTAATTTATTAATATTTTAACTATAATTAATTAAATAATTAAAATAAATTATATATTAATAATAATTCATTCGTTCCTGGAGTGATATGGCCCATGACTTCATTAATCAATACTGTCATATCATAGATTTGGCTCCTGATCGTCTTTTTTTGCAAAATATGGAAAAGAAGGCAACTGAATCATTCAAGGAATATGCCCAAAGGTGAAGAGATATTGCTTCTCAAGTGCAGCCTTTTTTGACTAAAAAAGAGACCACAGTGTTGTTTGTCAGCACTTTGAAATCTCCCTATTATGAAAATATGATAGAGAATGCAACAAAGAACTTCATCGATATGGTGATCTCAGGAAAAATCATTGAAAATGCCATTAAAAATGGCAAGTTAAAAGGAAGGGAAACCAAGAAGGCGCCTAAGAAGAAAGAGACTAAAGCTCAAGCTATAAGCTTTAGTGAACAATTTAGAGGATATCAACTTTATCCACCACAAGGTTACTTTCCGTATTATCCTGCTATGAACAATATTTCACCTTACCCTTACCAACCATATCCACAGCCAACTTACTCACCAACTTATTAATCAGCCTTTCAAGTACCTATATTAGCTTCAAAGCCTAACAATCAAGCAAGTAGTTTAAGGAGATCTCAGGATTACCAAGAAAGAGTGCAAATTGACCTTATCCCCATGACTTACACTGAGTTATTCCCAAAATTGGTCAAGAATAGCTTGGTATCTTTAGTTATTCTAGAATCGTTAAAGCCACCATATCCAAAGTGGTATGATGCTAATGCGACATGTGATTATCATAGTGAAAACGTGGGTCATTCTATTGAAACCTGCAATGCTTTCAAGCATAAAGTTCAAAGTTTGATCCGAAAAGGCTTAGTGAGCTTCGATGAATTAGGAGAGCAGGATGCTAATAAAAATCCTTCACCTGATTGCACGGGGGCATAATTTTGAAAATGATGTTAAGGCTAGTTGGAAGCTACTTGTCATTCTAGATTTCTTTCATAATAATGTTAGGATTTCTTTTGTTATCATTTTAATAAAAGACAAGTTGATATTTCATTACATTTCCTCTTTCATCCCAACCACTTTTTCGTGCTTATATTTTTCCCACATGTCTTTTCATTCCCATTCTCATATTCTCAATGATGAATATTTAGATGATGCTAATAATAATTTCAAGATTTAATTTTGAGAACTCATTCACATTGATCTGAGGAGAGTATTAGAGCAAAAAGAGCTAGATACTAGCAGATGTAAAATTAGTATATCTTGAATATGTGTAGATTTGTGAGCTTATTTTTGTTTAATAGATGATTTTCAAGGAAAGCATTCATATTTGAGATGAAAAATGGCCATTTTTTTTTTACCATTTGAAAAACCATTCATTGCTACCCTTTTGAGCCAATTATGATTTTTTTTTCTAAAGAACCCCGACCAAGGATCACCCTCCACATTGGGAGATAATTTTTGAAGAAAAAAAAAAGGTAAAAGATCATAAAAAGTCTCAAAAATAGAAAGCAAAACGAAAAAAAGAAAGAAAAGCAAAACGAAAAAAAAAAAAAAAAGAGAAATGAATGCCATACATGATTTGGGGTAAAGTAATGAGAGTCTTTGTGTAAGAAATGAGATGAAAAAAAGAAAAAGTAACGAAATAAAGTAGAAAGGGGCAAAATGCCAAGTTGTTTCAAATGATGAGAAATGATCGTTTGGTTTTGAACCCTTTAAACACATGTTTTGAGCTTATTTTTATCCATTTTTTCATGACCCCTCACCATGGCCTACATTATAACCTTTCAAAGTCCATGTGAGTGCTCGAATTGAATGAACATATGTTAGGCTAAGGCATGGTCATGATGGAACAATGAAATCATGCTACATTACTTTAGAGATTGATGGGTGGGAGATATCACTAATGGATGAAAAATGAGAAGAAAAAAAGAAAAAAAATGAAATTATAGGAAAATGTAAAATGAGAGAAAAGGAATACTCAAATTGAAAACCCGAAAAGGCGAGTTGAGTAGAAAAACCTTTGAATTGAAAGTTGGACAGCTTAAATTCATAGAAGATCAAAGACATTTGGAGATCTCTCAAAGCTTAAACAAAGTTTGATAAGCTTAAAATGATTTTGACAGTCAATGTAATGAGTTTTTAAAAAAGAATCCTAGATTAATGTTTAGAATTGTCTGAATATTCATTGTTTAGATATACCATTCATCCAACTTGTTTCTTTCCCTATTTTTTTTATACCAGACTCACTGTTCATTGATTTCCTTTCTCCTAATTCACCTTGTACTCTTTTATTCTTAGATCCCAAAAAATAAATTGAAAAAATATTTGATTGCATTGTAATTGTCATGATTGAAATGATAATGAATGAATGACAATATGCATAAAAGAGTCTTGCATTTCTTTGGAAAAAAATCTAAGATGATAAGGGAAAAAATAAAAAGAGTGCAAAAACCTAAACTGATGATTCGAAAGGATACATGGTGTGACCAAATGATGAATATGGTGATGGATTGGTCAACATAACTTATGAGTTATGATCAAATGATGAATATAATGTGGATCAATTAATAGAATTTATTCTGAGATTGATAATGCTGAAAAACCTGTGAGTTATGATCAAATGATATAGGGCAATGAACAAAATTTGTTCTGAAATGGCCAGAACTGAGAAGTGTATGAGTGGTGATCAAGTGATAGAAGATAGAATTTATTCTAGAATAGCTCGTGTTAAGACACCTATGAGTGGTGACCAAGTGATAGAAGATAAAATTTATTTTGGAATAGCTAGTGCTGAGAAGCCTATGAGTGGTGACCAAGTGATAGAAGATAGAATTTGTTTGAAACTGCTAATGCTAAGAAGCCTGTGAGTGATGACCAAATGATGAAAGATAAAATTTGTTTTGGAATGGCTAGTGCTAAGAAGCCTATGAATAGTAATCAAGTGATAAAAAATAAAATTTGTTCTAGAATAGCTAGTGCTAAGAACTTTATGAGTGGTGACTAAGTGATAGAAGATAGAATTTGTTTGGAAACAGTTGGTGCTAAGAAGCTTGTGAGTGGTGACCAAATGATGAAGGATGACATTTGTTTGGAAATAGCTAGTGCTAAGAAGCCAGTGAGTAGTGACCAAAAGATGGAGGACAAAACTTGTTTTGAACTTGCTAATACTAAAAAGCCTATGCATGATGATCAAGTGATGAAAATGATGAGGATCATTTTAGTTTTAAATAAGAATCTTTGAGTCTTCAAATGAGAATCTTTAAGTTTCAAATAAGAATTTTGAGATGTGAAACCATGAAATTTATCAAATGTGAATTTTCAAACTTAAATGAGAAGCTTTGAACTTTTGGATGTGAATATCCAAAATTCGAATGAAAAAGCTTAAACTTTTTAGATGTGAACCCCAAATTTATCTCAAATGAGAAGCTTTGAACTTTTGAATGTGAATCTCAAAAATTCAAATACGAATATTTACACGTAGATGAGAGTCTTGCAATTTACAAGTGCGAATCTTGAGATCTTGCAGATTTGAATTTTTGTGAAACCAAAATTTTGATAATCAAATTTTAGTGAATTCTTGCAAAGTTGAAAGGTTCTTGTGAATTTGAACCTTTGGAATTTCGAACTTGAATTGTGAATTTTTGAGTTTTCATTACAAATTTCATCAGACCTGATCTATGACTTCTCTGGACATGATTGTTAAAGAACTTTTATTTTCAAAGTTATTGTGCCTTTGTTTAGAAAAGCCATTTATTTTTCTCAAAGTTGTTGAGACCTTGTTTAGAGGAGCCTTGTTTACTTTTTTAAGAAAAACAAAATTGAAAAAAATGAATGTATTGGGATGATCATAGGCATGGTGTCTATATCTTTGCATAATTCTTGTTGCATAGGAAATGCACGAAGAGGGGCAACTGAAGACACCATAATTGGTTTGAACCCAAGCCCATTGGCTTTGGTTCAATAGGGTCTGGGCCTAAGCCCATTGGCCTGGTTGAATGGGGTCCAATAGTTAAGCCCAGCTGTTTATTTTTTTTATAGGCTTTATTTTTTTTTATTATTATTTTTCTTTTCATTTTTAGATAATAGGATAATAGCTGAAATAGTAAAAGATAAAAATAAATAAAAATTTTACCGTGTATAGGATGCTGGTAGAATTGCAATGGGTTTTAATTTCCTTAGGTTCAGGGATAATGTGAAAATCCAGTCAAGGGTAGGAGTTAGAGTTAATTAGAAACTCTCATGCTTTATCCTATAAATACCAGACAGAACACACAAAAAAGAACACACAAAGAAACAAAAAAAAAAGAGAGAAAAGCATAATGCAAAAAAAATTTTGAGAGTTTTTTGGTTTAAAAAGATTTTTTTGAAAATTTTTTTGAAAAATTTCCAGTTTTCGGTGAATTTTTGACGTTGGAGAATTTTTCAACAATTTTTCGGTGCCGATTGAATTTTTCGATGAATGTCCGACGAACCAACCCATATTTTGGTTATTTTTTCTAGAATCCGATGAAGATTCAATCGGAGTTCTTCAGTTTCTAAAGAGAAAAAGAGAGAAAAAATGGGGAATAGAAATAGGAGGAAAGAGAAATTTGAGGGAAAAAGCTGGGATTCAACCTTTTATAGCATCACCAAAACGATGCCATTTGGCGTTTAAAGAGACCCAAGATCCATGCGTTTTTCATTCGGACAACTCGACCCGATGCGCTGACCCACTTTTGACCCGTCTCCAACTTTTAACTCCAGTCAAGCCAAGTAGCGAGCCATGCCCTGAGCCTAATTTATTAATATTTCAAAAATTGATAAGTTAGTGATTTAAAAAACAAATCAGTTTATTGAATCAGTTCAAATAATTATAGCTATTTGAACAATTATCTATTTTAAATCATTGTGACCTTTTGTTTTGTAATATAATAATAATAAAATAATTATTAATTTAGTTAATTATAATAAAAATATAATAACTATTAATTATTCATATTAATAAATAACAAAACTATAATAAAATAATAAATATTATAAATATTTAATTAATAAATATTAAATACTAATAATTAAGATAATAATTGTTCAAATAGTCGTAGCTATTTATACAATATTTATTAATCTGAATATTATAATTTTTATATATTAATTTTCATTATAAAGCTTATATATATTAATTAATATATTAATGATAAATATATGATATAATTACTATTATAAACTATTTATTATATTTAATAATAATTATTATTATTAATCAATAATAAAATAATAATTATCTATTAATTAATATTAAATTTTTAAATAATTTTATGTAATATTAAATTTATAATAATACTAATTAATTAATATTATTAAAAATATATATTTTTATTATAAATAATTATAATTATTAATAGATAATATAATTTATTTCAAATTGTTATAACTTTTTATTTTATCATAAAATAATTATTTCAACTCATACAAGCTCATTTGAAATAGAATGAAAGTAATTTATTAATAAGTAATTTACTAAATACTTATAATTAAGTTTATAATTCCAAAGATGGTACCATTTTTTTTAAATTTATACTATGATCTTGAGTCTAGTGATTTCAAATTTTTATGTTAAATATTGAAAATAATTTATAAGATTCTTCCATCAATCTAGTAGAATTCTTAAAAATATTTTCTCATCTCAAGAGTATTCAAAGATCCCATTTGTTTCCTTGAAGAAGCTCCATCATCGAAAAAAAGTTTAATAAATTATTATTTTTTTTATTGAAATTATATCTAATTATTCCACCATTTGGACTAAATTAAAAATATTTTCTCTTTTGAATTCCTAAATTTTCCACAATATAGGCCTATTTAAAAATTCTCTTTATTTATTTATTTTATTATGTTTTTTGGATTTCTAAATTTTTCACAATTTGGGTCAATTTAGAAATATTTTTTTTTGAATTTCTAAATTTTTCACCATTTGGGCCTATTTAGAAATTTTTTTTTATTTCTTTTTTTTTGGAAGGGGAATAATATGACAATTACTTTTCTTGAAATTTCATTTAAATTCTTTTACCATTTGGGACAAATTTAAAGAAATTTCTCAGTTAGAGATTGCTTAGAAAATTTACCATTTGAAATTTCTAAGATTCTCATTCTTGGATAATTATCAAATATTTTTAACCAAGTTTTATTTTTTTATTTTTTGTTTGAAAATAAATATTAATTATTGTTATTGTAACATTATCTAAATTATTCCACCATTTGGGACAAATTTAGACAAAATTTCGCACCTAGAAATTTTATAAAAATTTACCATTTGAAATTTTTATAAATTCCATCATTCGAATAATTAATATTTATTCTCAAATTTTATTTTTCTAATTTTTTTTTTAAATTTAATCATGCAAAAATACTAAAGGGAAAAAATAAGCACATAAAAAAATAAATAAAAAAACATAAAAAAACATAAAAAATATCAAAAAAACAAAATGACTTGGCTGTAGATATTATTATTTATAAATAAATAACTATTTATTATTATAATGATAATAATTACTAAATATAAACTTTTATATTAAGGAATATAAAATTATAATTATATTAATTATACAATATACTAATGTTTAATTATTACTAATATATTATTAATAAATATTTAAATATTATTATTATAATTATAATTATTATAATTAATAAAATAATTATTAGATACATTAGTATAGTAATAATTATTAATTTATTATATAATTATTACTTATAATTACTTATAATTATATATATTAATAATAAAATTAAGATATACTTATTAATTAGGGATTATTTACACTAATAGTTTTATATTTTAAATATTTAATTAGTATTACATTAATTTATATTATTGCAATAATAATTAATATTAAATATTATAATTAATTAATATTATTAATTAATAATTTAATTTAATTTAATAAATATAATAAATATTTATTTATATATAATATATAATATATATAGATTATATATATTATAGTAGATAAGATAGTTATTTAATTGAATAACTCTTTTAGTTATTAAACTATATTTTACGAATAGTTTATTAAAAATTATAGAATAAAAATCATATTCTAAATAATTGTTATGTCATAAAATATAACTATTTACTTGTACATTAATAGTAATTTAATTTATATATATTAACTAATAATAAGTACTGCTATTAGTATAATTAAACCTTAAGAATAATATTTGACATATAATTAAATATTATATTAAATATTATATTAATTATTTTATAGTAATTTATAAATATATATTATAATATCAATAATAATTATTATATATGATATTATTATTAAAACATTTAAATAATATTTGTTATTAATTAATAATATTATATTTATATTTATATTATTAATAATTATAGTTAATATATTATTTGAATATTTAATTTAATATAATTTATAATAATTATAATATAATAATTATTAATATATAATTATATTTATTTTTTAATTTTTTTACTTATTAATTTAGAAAATAATTTAAATAATATTAATTACATAATGTATATATGTTTAGTCCTTATATAATTTTGAAAATATGTACATTCTTTTATTAAGATAATATAAAATTTTAAAATAAATTAAAAAATTAATTACAAAAAATGCAACAAAATATTTTCATACATCACACGGCACGTGTTAAAAAAACTAGTATTTGAATAAGATATCCAAATCTTATTCAAAATAAATATAATATAAAGTTATTATATTATAATAACTAAAAATATAATACATAAATATAGTTGTAATGTACATATAAATTAGATTATAACTAATTGATCTAATTTAGATAATTATAATAATAATAACAATATATCAATTTACACAATTAATAATTATTGTTATATAGAGATTATAATACTTATAATTATTAATTATTATAAAATTAGTTACTATTTAAATTATTAATATTATAATCTCTATATTAACTAATAATTATACTATAATTATTATTATTACATTATAATTCAAAATAGTAATTATTATAAGATATTAGTAATTAATTTAGTAATAATTATAAACAATTATTAAATTTATATTGTTAATTATTAATAATATTTTATATACTAATTAATATTATTATGCTATTACTGATTGCAATTATTTTAAATAATTTATTAATTATTAAATCTATTTAATAGATTGTATATTTATATAATATATTATTTTGTTGGCTTCCTAATTAAAAATAGATAATAGCTATATCAATATTATATCTATTAATTAAAATATTTAAAAATTATCTATTCAATATTTTGTTACAAAATTTATTGTTTAATTTTTACTATTTAAGTAATTGATTTAAAAATTAAATATGTTTATTCATTAATTAATTAAATAAATAGCTATTCGAATAATTTAATTATTTTGATTTGTCATAAAACAATTATTTCAGTTAATACAAGCCTAGACGAAATAAAATAATACTAGTTTATTAATATTGTTAAAATTAATAAGTAAGAAATTTTAAAAAATAATTTTGTTTACTGAATTAGTTAATATTTCAAATCATTATGACCTTTTGTATTGTCATAAAATAATTGTTTTTGATCATACAAGCTTATTTGAAATAAAATAATACTAATTTATTAATATTTCAAAAATTAATAAGAGATTTAAAAAATAAATCTGTTTACCGTACCAGTTCAAATAGTTATGATTATTTGAACAATTATCAATCTTAAATCGTTAAGATCTTTGTTTTATCATAAAACAATTATCTCTAATCATTGAAGCTTATTCATTTAAAAATAATATTAATTATACTATTTATATCCTAATTTGAATAATAATAATTATAATATGAATAATATTAATATTTAAATTAATATATATATAAATTTTCCAAATTATCGTTAATAAATTTATTATATTAAATGTTATTGATATAATTATTACGTTAAATAATAACTATTATAAGATAATTATTAATTATAATTATTAAAATTTAATGTTTAAAATAATTAATTAATATTTAATAATAATTTAAAATATTAATTAAATGATTATCTTATTTAATAATGATAAGCTTTATTATTAATATTATTCAAATTATACTATAATATTGATAATATTAATCGATAACAATAAACTATTTAATAGGTACTAATCGATAGTACTATTTTATTAATAATATTAACAAATCTTTAAATGTTCATTTAAATATTAGTTATTAATAAAATAATACATTTACTATTAAAACTAATTTATTTATACTTAAAAAAATTATAAAAAATAATTCTATTTACCGAACTAGTTCAAATAATTATAACTATTTGAACAATTATTTATTTCAAATCATTATTATTTTTTGCTTTGTCATAAAATAATTGTTTTTGTTAAGATAAGTTTGTTCAAAATTAAATAATACTAATTTATTAATATTTAGAAAATTAATTAGTAAGAGATGTAAAAAGTAAATAAATAATTAATCTATTATTATATTAAATTGATAAACAATTAATATTAAATTATATATTATATTTTATTATAATTGGAATTTATAATAAATAGTTATTATAATAATTAATATAATAATATTATATTATTTTTTAAAAATTATATAATTAAATATAATTTATATGTTAATAAGTTTTAATTATAAAATATTAAATAATATATATTATATTTTATTATAATTCTTATATTTTGACTTAATTAAACATTATTAAATTTTAAGCTTATCATAAAACAAATATTTATAATTAATTATTTTAATTAATTTTCAAGTAATTAATTAGATTAATATTATTTTATTCGATATTTATATTAATCATAGTTTTATTATTTCAAATAATATATTGATAAGAATAATTATCAATATTGTTTAATATTAATACTAATTTAATATTGATATTAATATTAAGCTTTTTATTAATTGATAACGATTTGAACAATTAAATATTTTAATAATTATTATAAATCCTTACAATTAATAAGGATTATTATATTAAATTATTAAAAGTATGAACTTTTGTTATGATAAATAAAATAAATCAATAAATTATTAATCAATAATTCATATTAAATATAAGGGGTTATGATTTTAATAAATATTTAATTAGATTATATTAATTTATAATAAAATATTTAACAATTAAACTTATATATAATTATTGATTTTAATTTACATATTTTAATTATTGATTTTTATTAATTAATAGATATCTAAAAAGATTTATTTTTTAGATCTATTATTAATTATTAATTTTAATTTTAATAAAATAATAATATTCCCCATACTAAATTATTATTTTTTAAATCTCTTATTCATTTTTAGAATGTTGTTAAGTTAGTATTATTTTATTTCGAATAAGCTTGTATGAACAGAAACAATTGTTTTATGATAGAATAAAAGGTTGTAACAATTTGAAATAGTAAATTGTTCAAATAGTCATAACTATTTGAACTAGTTCAATAAACTGATTTATTTTTTAAATGTCTTATTAATTCTTAAAATATTAACAAATTGGTATTATTTTATTTCAAATAAGCTTGTATGTTGAAAAACAATTGTCTTATGACAAAACAAAAGGTAATAATAATTTGAAAATAGATAGTTGTTTAAATAGCTATAATAATTTGAACTGATTGGGTAAACTGATTTATTCTTTTAAATTAGTTATTAATTTTCAAAATATTACTAAAGTAGTATTATTTTATTTTGGATAAACTTTTATGAACTAAAACAATTGTTTTATGACAAAACAATGGACGTAATTATTTTAAATAAATAATTGTTCAAATAGTCATAATTATTCGAATTTGTTCAGTAAACAAATTTGAAAGGTATAGGTTCTATAAAAATTTATTAACATATTAAATATAGTTAATATATAAAAATTTTAAAAATAAACTAATTTAACTAAAATACGAGTTTAATATGAGTAAGAGATTTAATATTCTAATTGTTAAATTTATTAATTAATTTATGAAAATAGCTTATAAAAACAATTGATTAATAATTTGTTATTAAAATATTGACATAACTATATTTATTGTTAAATATTATTTGATAAGGGACATTTTGGATGGGGAAAAACTGTTTTGTGGTGTGTGAGGTTGATGTTGGTGTTTGGCTTAATGCTAGTGGTAGGTTTTGGCTAGGGTCAATGGTGCTTCATTGCTCAGGTGGGTGATCCAAGTGAGGACGAGACTAGATTTGCGTGAGAGGAGGGATTGATGTTAGGGGGTAGGCCAAAGGCAAATACCGGTAAGAGAGGAGTTTAGTGTGTGCAGGTTCGGTTGGTACTGGTAGGGTTTATATTGGAGTAAGTAAAGGCTAGGTGAAGGGATTTTTTGGTGTTAGCCAATATCTCAGGTAAGGTTTATACTAAGGCCTGGCTAGGTGGCATGGGATGTTTGTAAGGGGTGTTGGGGCATGCGCTCGGGCATAAGTTGATGCTTGGGTGTTGGTGCTTGGGGGTATTGTTTAACTTATTTAATTTTTATAATAAATTAAATAAGTAATTAATAAATTACTTATTAATTTGAACAATTAATAACCAGTGTTGTCTGTTCATACAATCTTATTTGAAATAAAATAATGTAATTTATTTATTAATTTTTTAAATATTAATAAATTAGTATTATTTTATTTTAAATAAGCATGTATGAACTAAAAAAATTATTTTAATAAATTATATTATTATATTATAGTCAAATAATTTGATAAATTATTTATAATAATTTACGATAGTATTATAATATATATAAATATTATTTGTTATTATAATTTTTTAAATTATTAACTATATTTATAAATATTAAATTTATAATTAATAATTAATAATTATAATTAATTATAATTATATAATTATAAAAATATTATATTTATATATTTAAATATAAATATATTATTTTAATTTATTACAATATATTAAATATAGTAATAAGTTGTTAATTTATATTATTTTACATATAATAATCGGTTTAGGATTTATATAATACAAAATAAGAATGATATAATTTATATAACTTAATTTTGAAAAAGGTTTTTCTCAAAATTAAATTATTATAATTTAATTATTATTAGTCATAATTATTTTAATTATACTAATTTTATTTAATATTGTTAATTATAATTAACGATATGATTATATTGGAAATAATTGAAATAGTTATTATTAATAATAGATATTATTATTATCTATTAATTTATTAATATTTCTAGAATTAATAAGAGATTTAAAAAATAAATTTATTATATAATATATTATAATATTATAATATAGTATATAATTTATTATTAAAATATTTATAATTATATTTAATATTTATATAAATTAATAATTATATATAATATAATTACAAATTTGTAATTATTTTACAAATATTTTAAATTTAATCTTTAAATAAATTTATATATACAAACTAAATTAAAATAAATAATTACAAATTATATTAATCTTATTATATATTCTACTTTTGTTTATTATATTTATAACTATAATTAATATAATAAATTACTTATATGTATATTTATAAGTATATATAAATATAATAAAATAATACTACTTTATTAATATTTCAAAAATTAATAAGCAAGAGATTTAAAAACTAAAGTTGTTTTCGAAACCAATTCAAATAGTTATAACTATTTGAACAAATATTAATATCAAATCATTATAATCTTTATTTTCTCATAAAACAATTGTTTTTGATCATACAAGCTTATTTGGGTAAAAATAAAACTAATTTAATAATATTTTAAAAATTAATAAGAGATTTAAAAAATAGTTGTGCTTGTCGAACTAGTTCAAATAGTTAATACTATTAGAATAATTATCTATTTCAAATCATTCTGACCTTTTGTTTAGTCATATAATAATTGTTTCAGTTTATACAAGCTTATTTGGAATAAGGTAATATTGATTTATTGACATTCAAAGAATTAATAAGCATGAGAGTTGAAAAAATAAATCTGTTTACTGAACAAGTTCAAATAATTATGACTATTTTAACAATTATTTATTTAAAATCATTATGACCATTTGTTTTGTCATATAACAATTATTTTTGTTCATAAAAGCTTATCCAAAATACAATAATATTATTTTATTAATATTTCAAAAATTAATAAGTAAGAGACTTAAAAAATAAATCAATTTACAGAATTAGTTCAAATAATCATGGCCATTTAAGCAACTATCCATTTTAAATCATTATTACCTTTTGTTTTGTCGTAAAACAATTGTTTTTCAACAGACAAGCTTTTTTGAAATAAAATAATACTAATTTTTTAATATTTCAAGAATTAATAAGATATTTAAAAAATAAATCTATTTGCTAAACCAGTTCAAATAGTTTTAACTATTTGAATAATTATTTATTTAAAATTATTATAACCTTTTGTTCTACCATAAAACAGTTGTTTTTGTTCATACAAACTTATTCAGAATAAAATATTTTGAAAATTAAAGAGTAAAAGAACTAAAAAAAAAAAAAATCTATTTACCGAACAAGTTCAAATAATTATGACTATCTAAACAATTATTTATTTCAAAACATTATGACCTTTTGTTTTGTCATTAAACAATTGGTTCTATTCATGTAAGTTTATTTCAAATAAGATAATATAAATTTATTAATATTTCAAAAAGTAATAAGTAAAAGATTTTAAAAACTAAATCTGTTTACCAAGTAAGCTTATATAGTTATGATTGTTTGAATAATTATTTATTTCAAATAGTTATGATCTTTTGTTTTGTCATAAAACAATTGGTTCTATTTATACAAGCTTATTTAGAATAAAATAATACTAATTTATTATTATTCTAAAAATTAATAAGTTGAAGATTTAAAAAATTAATTTGTTTACCAAACAAGTTCAAATAGTCATGTCCATTTAAATTATTATCTATTTCAAATTGTTATGATATTTTGTTTTGTCGTAAAACAATTGTTTCTATTCATACAAAATTATGTAGAATAAAATAATATTAATTTATTACTATTTCAAAAATTAATAAGAGACTTAAAAACTAAATTTCTTTACCAAATCAGTTCAAATAGTTATGACTAATTGAATAATTATCTATCTCAAATCGTTATGACTAATTGAACAATCATCTATCTCAAATCGTTATGACCTTAGTTTGTCTTAAAATATTTATTTCTATTTATACATGCTTATTCAAAGTAAAATATTGCTAAATTAATAATATTCTAAAAATTAATAAGTAAGGATTTAAAAAAATAAATGTGTTTGCCAAACCAATTCAAATAGTTAGGACTATTAGAACAATTATTATTTCAAATCATTCTAACCTTTTGTTTAGTCATAAAATAATTGTTTCAGTTCATACATGCTTATTCGAAATAAAATAACACTAATTTATTAACATTCAAAAAATTAATAAGCAAGAAATTAAAAAATAAATCTTTTTATTTAATAAGTTCAAATAGTTATGACTATTTGTACAATTATCTATTTAAAATCGATTTGACCTTTTACTTTATTATAAAAAAATTGTTTCAATTTATAAAAACTTATTCGAAATAAAATAAGATTACTTTATTAATATTTTAAAAATTGATAAGTTAGAGATTTACAACATAAATTAGTTTATCAAATTGGTTCAAATAATTATGGCCATTGGAACAATTATCTATTTCAAATTGTTATGAACTTTTGTTTTGTCATAAAACAATTGTTTTTCATCATACAAGCCTATTTAGAATAAAATAATACTAATTTATTAATATTTCAAAAATAAATAAGTAGGAGATTTAAAAAATAAATATGTTTACTGAACCAATTCAAATAGTTTTGACTATTTAAACAATTATATATTTCAAATTATTTTAACCTTTCGTTTCTGTTCATACAAGCTTATTCAGAGTAAAATAATGCTAAATTTATAATATTTTAAAAATTAATAAATAAGAGATTTAAAAAATAAATGTGCTTACGATATTCAGTTCAAATAGTTAAGACTATTAGAAAAATTATCTATTTTAAATCATTCTAACCTTTTGTTTAGTCATAAAATAATTTTCAACTCATACGTGCTTATTCATAATAAAATAATACTAATTTATTAACATTCAAAAAATTAATAAACAACAAATTTAAAAAAATAAATCTATTTACTAAACGTTTAAATAGTTATAACTCTTTGAATAATTATATATTTAGAATAAATATGACCTTTTATTTTATCATAAAATAATTTTTTCAGTTCATAAAAGTTTATCCAAAATAAAATAATATTACTTTATTAATATGTCAAAAATTTATAAGTTAAAAATTTTAAAAATAAGTCAGTTTATCGAATCGATTCAAATAAATAAGGTTATTTGAACAATTATCTATTTCAAATCATTAGGAACTTTTGTTTTGTCATTAAACAATTGTTTTTCACTATACAAGCCTATTCAAAATAAAATAATATTAATTTATTAATATTTCAAAAATTAATAAGAAGATGATTTAAAAAATAAATCTATTTATCGAAGCAGTTCCTATTTGAACAATTATCTATTTCAAATCGTTATAAGCTTTTTTCTTTTATAAAATAATTATTTCAGTTCATATAAGCTTATTCGAAATAAAATAATACTAATTTAATAATATTCTAATAAGAGATTTAAAAAATAAATCCGTTTGCTGATATAGTTCAAATAATTAAGATTATATGAACAATTATCTATTTGTCGAAAATTATAGCCTTTTGTTTGGTTATATAACAATTATTTTTGGTCATTCAAGCTTATTCGTAATAAAATAATACTAATTTATTAATCTTTTAAAAATTAATAAGAGATTTAAAAAATAAATCTATTTACCAAACTAGTTCAAATATATGACTATTTAAACAATTGTAAACTTTAAATCATTATAACCTTTTATTCTATTATAAAATAGTTATTTTTGTTCATATAAACTTATTCAAAATAAAATAATACTAATATAATAATATTTCAAAAATTAATAACTAACAGAATTAAAAAATAAATTTATTTGCCAAACCCGTTCAAATATTTAAGACTATATGAACACTTATCTATTTCAAATCATTATAACCTTTTTGTTTTGTTATAAAATAAGTTTTTTTTTAATTCATACTCACTTATTTGGAATAAAATAAAATGAATTTATTAATATTTCAAAAATTAATAAGATATTTAAAAATAATTCTATTTACCTAATTAGTTCAAATAATTATGACTGTTTGAATAATTATTTATGACTTTTTGTTTTGTCATAAAACAAATATTTTTATTCATATAAGTTTGTTCATAATAAAGTAATACTAATCTATTAATATTTCTAAAATTAATAAGAAATTTAAAAAATAAATTTATTTATCAAACGAGTTTAAATAGTTATGACTATTTGAGCAATTATTTATTTCAAATTGTTATGATACAAGCTTATTTAGATTAAAATAATACTACTTTATTTATATTTTAATAATTAATATGTAAAAAATTTTAAAAATTTATCGAACTAGATTAAATAGTCATGACTATTTGAATAATTATCTATTTCAAATTGTTTTGACCTTTTGTTTTGTCATAAAAAATTTATTTTAGTTCATATAAGCTTATTCAAAATAAAATAATAATAAGTTATTAATATTACGAAAATTAATAATTAAGAGATTTAAAAATGAATCTGTTTACCGAACAGATTTAAATAGTTATGATTATTTCAATAATTATCTATTTGAAATTGCCGCAACCTTTTGTTTTGTCATAAAATGATTTTTTTTTGTTCATACAAGCTTATTTCAAATAATATAATACAAATTTATTAATATTAAGATAATTAATAAGTAAAAGATTTGAAAAATAAATCTATTTATTGAACAAGTTCAAATCTTTATGATTATTTGAACAATTATTTATTTCAAATTGTTATGACTTTTTGTTGTGTCATAAAACAATTGTTTTTGGTCATGCAAGCCTATTCAAATTAAAATAATATTAATTTATTAATATTTCAACAATTAATAAGTAAAAGATTTCAAAAATAAATATGTTTTCTAAACAAGTTCAAATAGTCTTGACTATTTGAATAATTATCTATTTCAAATTATTGTGACCATTAGTTTTGTAATAAAACAATTGTTTTAATTCATATAAGCTTATTTGAAAAAAATAATACTATTTTATTAATATTCAAAAAATTAATAAGTAAGAGAAGTAAGAAATGAATCTGTTTGCCAAACATGTTCAAATAGTTATGACTATCTGAATAATTATTTATTTCAAAATATTATGATATTTTGTTTTGTCAAAAAACAATTGGTTCTGTTCATGCAAGCTTATTTAGAATAAAATAATATAAATTTATTAATATTTCAAATTTAATAAGTAAAAATTTAAAAAATAAATATGTTTTTTGAACACGTTTAAATAGTTATGACTATTTAAACAATTATCTATTTTAAATTGTTACGACCTTTTGTTTTGTCATAAACCAATTGTTTCTATTCATAAAAGCTTATTTGGAACAAAATAGTTCTAATTTATTAAAATTTCAAAAATTAATAAGTAAAAGATTTAAAAAATAATAATTATCTATTTCAAAAATTAATAAGTAAAAGATTTTAATATTAAAAATTAATAATATTAGAACAATTATCTATTTCAAATCATTTTGGCCTTTTGTTTAGTTATATAATAGTTGTTTTAGTTCATACATGCTTATTCAAAATATTAATAAGCAAGAAATTTAAAAAAAATAATTATGTTTACTGAACAAATTCAAATAGTTATGACTATTTAAACAATTATCTATTTAAAATCGTTATGACCTTTAATTTTATCATAAAACAATTATTTCAGTTTATAAAAGCTTATCCAAAATAAAATAATATTACTTTATTAATATTTAAAAAATTGATAAGTTAGAGATTTAAAACATAATTCAGTTTATCAAATCAGTTCAAATAATTATGGCCATTTAAACAATTATCTATTTCAAATCTTTATGAACTTTTGTTTTTCATAAAACAATTGTTTTTCATCATGTAAGCCTATTTGGAATAAAATAATACTAATTTATTAATATTTTAATAATTAATAAGTAGGAGATTTAAAAAATAAATCTGTTTACTAAACCAGTTCAAATAGTTATGACTATTTGAACAATTATTTATTTCAAATTGTTATAACTTTTTGTCCTGTCATTAAACAATTATTTCTATTCAGATAAGCTTATTCAAAATAAAATAATACTAATGTAATAATATTCTAAAAATTAATAACTAAGAGATTTAAAAAATAAATTTCTTTGCCAATCCAATTTAAATAGTTAAGGCTATATGAACAATTCTTTATTTCAAATCATTATGATCTTTTTATTTTGTTGTAAAATAATTTTTTTCAATTCTTACTAACTTATTTGGAACAAAATAAACAAATTTATTAATATTTCAAAAATTAATCAGTAAGAGATTTAAAAAAACTAATTCTATTTTTTGAACCAATTCAAATAATTATGACTGTTTGTACAATTATCTATTTCAAATCGTTATAACCTTTTGTTTTGTCATAAAACTAATGTTTTTGTTCAAATAAGTTTGTTTGGAATAAAATAATATTAATTTATTAATATTTTGAAAATTAATAAGTAAGAATTAAAAAATAAATTTGTTTACTAAACTAGTTAATTATTTACAATTATTTGAACAATTATTTATTTCAAATCGCTGTGACCATTTGTTTTATCATAAAATAATTTTTTTATACAGTCTTATTTGGAATAAAGTAAAGCTAATTTATTAATATTATAAAAAGTAATAAGCAACATATTTAAAAAATAAATTTGTTAGCTTGATTAGTGCAAATAGTTATGACAGTTCCACAATTATCTATTTTAAATAGTTATAATACTACTTTAGTAATATTTTGAAAATTAATAAGTAACTAATTTAAAAGAATAAATTAGTTTACCTAATTAGTTTACCTAATCAATTCAAATAATTATAGTCATTTAAACAGCTATCTATTTTAAATTGTTATTACCTTTTGTTTTGTCATAAAACAATTGTTTTTCAAATACAAGCTTATTTGAAATAAAATAATACCAATTTATTAATATTTTAAGAATTAATAAGACATTTAAAAAATAAATCAGTTTATTGAACTAGTTCAAATAGTTATGACTATTTGAACAATTTTCTATTTCAAATTATTACAACCTTTTGTTTTATCATAAAACAATCGTTTCTGTTCATACAAACTTATTCGAAATAAAATAATACTAATTTAGCAATATTCTAAAAATGAATAACTAAGAGATTTAAAAAATAAATCCGTTTGTCAAACGTTTTCAAACAGTTAAGTCTAGATGAACAATTATTTATTTCAAATTGTTATAACATTTTATTTTATCATAAAATAATTATTTTAGCTCATACAGGCTCATTTGAAATAGAATGAAAGTAATTTATTAATATTTTAAAAATTTATAAGTAAGAGATTTAGAAAATAATTCTATATACTGAACCAGTTCAAATAATTATAACTATTTGAACAATTATCTATTTAAAATCGTTATTTTTTTTTTGTCATAAAATAATTATTTTTATTAATATAAGTTTGTGTGAAATAAAATAATACTAATTTATTAATATTTAAAAAATTAATCAATAAGAGATTTAAAAAGTAAATCTGCTTACTAAACCATTTTAAATAGTTTTGACTATTTTAAAAATTATCTATTTTGGAATCGTTATAACCTTTTATTTTATCATCAAACAATTGGTTCTATTTATACTATTTTATTCGGAATAAAATAAAACTAATTTAATAATATTCTGAAACTTAATAATCAAGAAAATTAAAAAATAAATCTAATTGCCAAACCAATTGAAATAGTTAAGACTATATAAATGATTATCTATTTCAAATTGTTATGACCTTTTCTTTAATTGTAAAATAATTGTTTTGTTCGTACAAGCTTATTTGGATTAAAATAATACTAATTTAATAATATTTCAAAAATTAATAACTAAGAAATTTAAAAAATAAATTTGTTTACTAAATCAGTTCAAAATTTTAAGACTATTATAAAAATTATCTATTTTAAATCGTTCTAATATTTTATTTGGTTATAAAACAATTGTTTTAGTTCATAAAAGGTTATGTAGAATAAACTAATACTAATTTACTAACATTCAAAAAATTAATAAAATGAGATTTAAAAAAAATAAATCTATTTATCGAATAAGTACAAATAGTTATTACTATTTGAACAATTGTCTATTTTAAATAGTTATAAACTTTTGATTTGTTATAAAACAATTGTTTCAGTTAACACAAGCTTAGACAGAATAAAATAATACTAATTTATTAATATTTTCTAAATTAATAAGTAAAAAATTTTAAAAATAAATCTGTTTATTTAATCATTTAAAATAATTATGACCATTTGAATGATTATCTATTTCAAATTATTATGACCTTCAAATTGTTTTTGATCAAAATTATGTCCAAATTTATTAACATTCAAAAAATTAATAAGCAAAAAATAAATCTATTTACCAATCAAGTTCAAATGGTTATGACTATTTGAACAATTATTTATTTAAAATTGTTATGACCTTTTGTTTTGACAAAAAAAAAATTGTTTCAGTTCATAAAAGCTTATCTAAAATAAAATAATACTAATTTCTTAATATTTCAAAAATTAATAAGCAAGAGTTTAAAAAATTAATTTGTTTACTAAACAAATTCAAATAGTTATGACTATTTGAACAATTATCTATTTAAAATCATTATGACCTTTTGTTTTGTCATAAAACAATTATTTCAGTTCATATAAGCTTATTCAAAATAAAATAATAGTAATTTATTAATATTCCAAAAATTAATAAGTGATTTAAAAAATGATTCTGTTTACCAAATTAGTTCAAAAAATTATGGCTATTTCAACAATTATCTATTTGAAATCAATATTACCTTTTGTTTGGTCATATAGCAATTGTTTTTTTATCATACAAGCTTTAGAATAAAAAATACTAATTTATTAATTTTTCAAAAGTTAATAAGTAAGAAATTTAAAAAATAAATTTATTTATCGAACCCGTTTAAATAGTTATGACTATTTGAACAAATGTATAGTTTAAATCAGTTATTTAAAAAATAAACCTTTTTTGTTCTGTCATAAAATAATTATTCAAGTTCATACAAGTTTATTTGAAATAAAATAATACTAATATAATAATAGTCTAAAAATTAATAACTAAGAGATTTAAAAAATAAATTTGTTTGTTGAACTAGTTTAAATAGTTAAGACTATATGAACAATTATCTATTTTAAATCGTTATGACCTTTTGTTTTGTCATAAAACAAAATTTTCAATTCATACTAGCTTGTTCAAAATAAAATAAAATAAATTTATTAATATTTCAAAAATTAATAAGAGATTTAACAAATAATTATGATTATTTGAACAATTAGTTCAGCAAACAAATTTATTTTTTAAATCCCTTAGTTATTAATTTTTGGAGTATTATTAGATTAGTATTGTTTTATTTTGAATAAGCTTGTATAAACAGAAATAATTATTTTATGACATAACAAAAGGTCATAATGATTTGAAGTATAGAATTGTTTAAATAGTCATAACTATTTGAATTAGTTCGGTAAATAGATTCATTTTTTAAATCTCTTATTAATTTTTGAAAAATTAATAAATTATTATTATTATTATTTGAATAATCATATATGACAAAAAAAACAATTGTTATATGACCAAACAAAAGGTGATAATGATTTGAAATAGATAATTGTTGAAATGACCATAATTATTTGAACTAATTTGGCAAATAGATTCACTTTTTAAATCACTTACTTATTAATTTTTGGAATATTAATAAATTAGAATTATTTTATTTTGAATAAGCTTATATGAACTAAAACAATTATTTTATGACAAAACATCATAATGATTTTAAATAGACAATTGTTTAAATAGTCATAACTATTTGAATTTGCTCGATAAACAAATTTATTTTTTTAAACTCTTTATTAAATTATTTTTATTTTGGATAAGCTTTTATGAATTGAAACAATTGTTTTATATCAAAACAAAAGGTCATAACGATTTTATAAAAATAATTGATCAAATAGTCATAACTTTTTAAAATTGTTTGGTAAACAAATTTATTTTTTTAAATCTTTTGCTTATTAATTTTCCAAATGTTCATAAATTTAATTGTTCAAATAGTCATAATTATTTGAACTGGTTTGGTAAATAGATTTATTGTTTAACATAAATAATTACTATTAATTAGTAATTACTTTATTATCTATTATAGTTTTCTAATTTATTAATTAATAAGTAAATGTATTATTATAGTTTCTATTCATATAGTCTTATTAATAATATATAATTTAATTATAACTTATTATATAATATTCTTTAGTCAAATAATAAATCATTTAAGTTTAAATGAACATTTAAATATTAGTTATTTAAAATATAGAAATATTTTAAATAGAGATTATTAACTAATATTTTAAAAAAATATTTGTATTTAATTAATTAATACTAAATTAATTTTATAATTTTATAATTAATCTAATAATTAATAACTTTAAATTAATATATTTACAATATTATAATATTGATAATAATAAAGTAGTATTATTTTATTTTGGATAAACTTTTATGAACTAAAACAATTGTTTTATGACAAAACAAATGGACAATAATGATAATTGTTCTTATCAATTATATTATTTATTTATATAGAAATATTGTTTAATATAAATTGTAACTAATAATATTAATAATTATATTTATAATTAAAATAAATAATAATCTATTATTATTATAAATAGTTGGATTCAATAAATCATTATACAATTTAATATATTATAATGTTAGATTATAAATTGTAAATATAATATTTTAATTAATTTAATTATTATAATTAATAATATAATGATTTAGAATTTATTCTATTAATTTATTATAATAAAATTATTTTATTATATGATATTAATATAATATCAATTATTATATTAAAATTTTTTTATTAAATTATTTTATATCAATTGACTATTTGTATTAGTTTTTAATTATAATGATTTAAATAATAATAATATAACTAATTATAATCTAGTATAATTATATCAATTGTACAGTATTTAAATAATTTATTATTTACAATTCTTAGTATAATTTTAACATCATTATTTAATTAAGGACCCGAATATAAAAGTATAGTATTTCAAATTATCTTATAAGTTGGAGATTTAAAAAATAAATTAGTTTATCGAATCAGTTCAAATAATTATTTATTTCAAATCATTATGACCTTTTGTTTTATTATAAAACAATTATTTTTTATCGTACAAGCTTATTCAAAATAAAATAATACTAATTTATTAATATTTCAAAAATTAATAACTAAGAAATTTAGAAAATAAATCATTTACTAAACTAGTTTAAATAATTATGACCAGTTCAAATAGTTATTGCTATTTGAATAATTATCTATTTCAAATTATTATAACCTTTTGTTCTATCATAAAATAATTATTCTGTTCATATAAATTTATTTTTAAAAAATAATACTAATTTAATAATAGTCTAAAAATTCATAATTAAGAGATTTAAAAAATAAATCCTTTTGCTAAATCAGTTCAAATAGGTAAGAATATATGAACAATTATCTATTTCAAATCATTATTACAGTTTGTTTTGTCATAAAATAATTATATCATAATTATTTAAATTGTAATTTTAATATTTTAATAAATCCTTATTAATTATTAAAATAAATATACTTTATTTATTAACATAAATTAATTTTAAATAATCTCTTATATAATCGTTATGACCTATTGTTTTGTCATAAAAGAATTGTTTTAGTTCATATAATTAAATATAAATTATATTAATAAACTATTTGAACTTGTTTGGTAAATAGATTCATTTTTTAAATCTCTTACTCATTAATTTTTGGAATAGTAATAATATTAATTATTATAAATTATTTAATAAACATTAATTTTTGTTAAATTATTAATATATAATTAATAAATTACCATTTAAAAAATAATTTAATATATTATCCCTAATTTTTTTCCCAAAATTATAAATTTAATATTATAATTTATTATTACCCATTACGACAAATATAATAATATTAATTATTATAAATTATTTAATAAACATTAATTTTTGTTAAATTATTAATATATAACTAAAGATAATGTGTAATTAATATATATTTAGTTATATATATTAAATAATATATGATTAGTAGTAATATATTTTACTTATGTAATAATGGAAACATATAATTTTAATCTATTTAAATAATCTTATTTACTGAATTGTTTAATAATGATTTAATTATTCTTAATTTTTAATTATAATTAAAGATAATTAGATTTAATTTTTTTTAAACAATTAATAATTAAAAATATTTTTTAATTAAATTATTATTATTAATTATAATAATTAAATATTATTATTAATAATTTCAAATAATATTAAAATTATTTAAATTAATTAATACTCAACTAATTTATGAATAATAAATTATAAATTATTATTAATATGATTATTAATATAGTTGTAAATTATAACTTATAATTTAATTTATAAGAATAATTATTATAATTAGTATTATTGGATTAATTGAACTAAATAACTTGTATAGAATAATTGTTTAACGATTATTAATTAATAATTAAATTAATAATTATATGATTAAATAATTTATATTATATTAATATAATATTATTATATTATTATATATAATTAATTTAATACTATTAAATATTATTATATATTATTATAATTATAAAATTATTAACTGTATTTAATTGTATATTCACTAAATTATTAGTAAGATATTTAAAAATTTGTTAATTAATTATTATAATCTATTCATTTTATAATTATATGAATATAGATATTATTATTTATAAATATAGTATAATAATATCTATATTATAATTTAATTATTATATAATTATTATAATATTATAAATTTATTATATTAATTAATTGTTACAATTAGATATTATCAATTAATTAATAATTAATATTATAAAATAATATTTATATTAGTAAATCATAACAATATTTATATTATTATTAATTATAATAATTAATTAGACTTATAATATATTATAATTAATATATAATAATTATAATATTAAGCATTAATTATCAAATAGTAAATTATATTAAAATAATATATTATAAATTATTGATACTAAAATTATTCAAATAGGTTTAAAAAAGTGTTTTAATCAATAGTAACTCTATAATATTCTTTAGGTGTGATTGAAACAATTATATTTATTTAATATAACTATAATATTGAAAATTCAATTAAACTATTTTATAATTATAATTTTAAATAATTATAATATAATAAATATTATAAATATTAATTATTATATCATTACTGAAATTATATTTGGTAATATAATTGATAGTTAAAACAATTGTTTTAAAATAATTTAAATTATTATAGTTTTTATAATCTTAGTTATACTATAATCAATTTAAAACATAATAGTTTTACCCTAATTTTAAATTAATGAATAAATAATTTAATAATTTATAGTTATTATTTACTATAGTTATAGACTATTGCTATATTTAATAAAATTAATTATGTAATTTTTAAATTTAAATTATATAAATTTAAAATAATAATTATTAATATTATAATAATAAATCTAATTATTATATTAAATTAATAATCTAATTTAATTATTAGAATTAATTAAATTATTGATTTTAAATTTATTTAGAATAATATATTTAAGATATATTACAAAATTTAAGATTTTGATAATTTGTAACTTAAATTTTGATATTAAGTTACTAATTTATTACCAAAATTGAATAATAAATTGTGTTTTATTTTTATTGTTTCATTTCATACAAGCTTATTTGAAATAAAATAATAGTAATTTATTAATATTTCAAAAATTAATAAGTAAGTGATTTAAAAAATGATTCTGTTTACCAAATTAGTTCAATTAATTTTGGCTATTTCAACAATTATCTATTTGAAATCAATATTACCTTTTGTTTGGTCATATAACAAATTTTTTTATCATACAAGCTTCAAAATAAAATAATACTAATTTATTAATCTTTCAAAAGTTAATAAATAAGAAATTTAAAAAATAAATTTATTTATCAAACCCGTTTAAATAGTTATGACTATTTGAACAAATTTATAGTTTAAATCAGTTATTTAAAAAATAAACCTTTTTTTGTTTTGTCATAAAACAATTATTCATGTTCATACAAGCTTATTCGAAAAAAAATAATACTAATATAATAATACTCTGAAAATTAATAACTAAGAATTATAAGTAATTTTTATTAAATATAATTATAATATAATTATAATAAATTTATAGTTACTTATAATTAAAATGTATGTACTTATTATATAATAATATTAATTATTACAAATATTTTTATTTGTAATGAATAAATACATTTATTAATTTTTATTAATTTTAAATTTACTAATTAATTAATTAAATTAATTATATACAATTCAGATATTTATATACAAAATATAAAATAACAAAAATTATGAAATAAATTTTTATTTACAATTAATAAAATAATATCAATAGTATTTAGTGTTAAAAAATTAGAAATAGATATAATAAATGCTCATAAGCAATTTTATTTATCATCATTTTTAAATTATTTTAATTTATGATATTAATTATAATTATAAACATATAATATTATTATATTAGTAATTATATAATTATTATTAATAATATTTCTTTAATATACTATAAAATTAATTATCGGTAATAATAATACATCAATATTACAATAACTATAATAATATATAATAATAATATTTAGTAATATTAATTTAATTTAATTAATAATATTTAATCTTCATTTATAAAAATAGTATAATAATATCTAATTTATTAGTTAAATTAATTATAATAATATATAAATTAAATAAAAAAATAATTTTCAAAATATTATTAACTATTTTAAATAATTTTACTATTATAAACAATAATTATATATTATTATTTCAATTAATATATAGTACTATATAATTAGTAAAATTAATTTAAAATTTAAGTAATAAACAATTATTTATTTATTCTATTAATTATCTATTTTAAATAAATTTATTATTTGATAATATAATTATAAATATTACTAATTTAATAATATATTATTCTAATATGTTATAATTATAATAATTATAATTATAATATTACAAAAGGATTAGGTTATTATATTTATTATTAGAACAAGTTAATTACTAATAATTAATATTATTTAGAATAATTTAATAATATATTTGATAAATATACAATAATTGATAATATTGTTAAGATACGAAAGTAATAATATTTATGTATCAAATAAATTAAATCTATTATATTAAACTTGTTTATATGTTATAACTTAATTACTTATAATTAATTATTAATTTTATAATTGCTTATATAATAATAAACATATAATTCAATTTAGTCTCCATTTTCGTATCTAATAAAAATTTAAAATCATATCGATTTTGATCCTCATACCATTAAACTTATCATTATAAGTTTAAATAACAATTTATTATTTATAAATAATATTGTAAATAACATAAAACAAACCAACTATAAATTAATAATAAGTTTTTACTTATATAGTTGATTAATTAAATATAATAATATTAAAATTATTATATAGATATTATAGAATAAATATTAATTTATTAGTAATTTATTAATAAGTAAAATTAATATTATTAATAACTAAAATATTTGTAATAATAATTATTAATAGTTAACATTGGAAAATATTGAAATTAGTTTATATTAATCTCATAATAAACTCTTCACATTTTGTAACTGGATATAGTATTATTTTATTATTATTTTGAATAATAATAGATTTATTTTTTAAATCTTTTATTTATTAATTTTTGAAATTTAATAAATTAGTATTAATTATTTAAAGAAAATAATATATCTTTAACAATATATTAAATAAATTCTTATTAATAATTTAATATAACAAAATATCAATTAATTAATATTATTAATTATCTAAATATTAGTTTGATAAATTATACATAACTATTATTCAATTGTTTAATAAAATTAATATTATTATATATTAAATTAATAATATAATTATATAATATTTATTATATTATAATAAATATTTAATTTAAATATTTATTATATAATAATATTATATAATAAAATAAATTAAATATATTATAATGATAAATATTTACCTATTAATTATTATAATTTAACTATTATATTTAATTTATTAACTATTATTATATCTATTAATATTTAATATTAGAGATTGTTATTAAATAGTCATAACTAATTTTATATACGGAATATTAATTGAATTATTAATAAAATTAATAAACTATAATTAATATAAAAAATAATATTAATAATAAATTTATTGATATTTTATAAATTTTTTATTAATAAGTAGGAGATTTGAACAATTATCTATTTCAAATTGTTATGACATTTTGTTTTGCCATAAAACAATTGTTTCTATTCATATAAGCTTATTTCAAATAAAATAATATAAATTTACTAATATTCCAAAGATTAATAAGTAAACATATATAAAATTAATTTTTTTTTGAACAAATTCAAAATAATTATGACTATTTGAACAATTATATATTTTCAATTGTTATAACATTTTGTTTTGTCATAAAACAATTATTTATCTTCATACAAGCTTATTCAAAATAAAATAATACTAATATAGTAATATTATGAAATTTAATAACTGATAGATAATGTTAAAATTATTTTTTAACTATTTTACAAATAGTTTATTAAAAATTATTAATAATTATTTAATATATAAATTATTAATAACAATTGTTTTACGACAAACAAAAAGTCATAATGATTTCAAATAGATAATTGTTCAAATGGTCATAACTATTTGATTAATCTATTAATCATATTAATAAATTGATATTATTAAATTTATTATTCATATAATTGTTTGAATAGTTATTCTGTTTTATATTAATAATTAATTAAACTAATATTATTTATTTATTAATATTATTAATCCTTATTAATAATGATATTAATAAAGTAATCAATTGTTATATATATACATAATTATATATATAACATATGCTTCAATTGGAAATATGACGAAGCTTGTGACTATATATTAATTAAGGATAGATTTATAAATTTTAAATAAATAATTATTTATATTTAATAATTAAACAAATAGCTTGCATAATTTATTTATTATGAATTATATTAATAGTCATATACTTATAATATCTATTAGTCTATGAAATATATTATATAATTAATATATTAATAAAATAATTAAGTTATGACCTTAACTATTAATATATATTTTAATATATAAATTATTAAATTATAACTATTAATTTATATTAATTTTTTTATGTTTTATAAAATATATTAAATTATATTATTATATAATATAAGTTATATAGTCAATAAACATTTTATTAAACATTTAATAATATATTTGACAAATATACAATAAGTTATTTATTAAAATAACTAATAAATTATATTTGATATATTAAACTAATATATAAAATATAATTAATATACTATAGCTATAATATATGTAATTAATATATATAAAACTATATATGATATTAAAAAGGAATTATTAGATTGCTTGTTATAAATTTATATAATAATTTCTTTAAATTAATAAATATTATTTAAAAATTTTAAATTAATGTTTTAAATCATAATATTAATAATAATATTTATATTAGATTTATTATTATTTAAACAAAATTATTTTAATTTTTGAACAGATTAAATAAGCAAAAATATTATATATATGTAATTATAAATAATACATATATATAATAATTCATTATTTATAAATTATATTAATAAATAAATCTATTTATCGTCAATTATTTTATAATTTAATATAATTTATAATACATATATAATAGTTACTAGATTTATATTTACATATGCTTTGGGAGCTAGTGTAGTTTTAAAATACATAGTGTTAACTTTTAATATTCTATTAAATAAATTATTATAATATAATATAATTAATTAAATTATTTAATAATTATATAATATAACTTTTTTAAGAATATTAAATTTGTTAATATTAATAGCATTTTAAATTAATAACAATTATTTTAAATATTAACAATTATTTATATTTAATTAAAATAAGGAACTATATTGTCAATATTTATTTTAATATTAATAATTAATCAATATTAATATTAAATAAAGACTGAATTAATTAATTTTTTAATTATAATATAACTGTATGTTTTTTCTTGTTAATATTGCAAGAACACTTCTATTCAGCCCTTATTATTAAAATTAATAATTCAATATTATTATTAAAATATAAATTTAAATAATTAATTTTTAATTATTTTTAATTAATAAAATAATATTAAATAATATTATTAGTAATGTTAAGTTATTACTTAATTATTAATTCATTATATTATAATAAAATAATATACTTTTTGTTGTCATAAAATAATTATTTTTGTTAATATAAGTTTGTTCAAAATAAAATAATATTTGTTTGAAAAAAAATATTATTAATTTATTAATATTTAGAAAATATATTCGTAAGAATTATTAATATTTAGAAAATAAATCTGTAAAACATTTTAAAAGTAATTATGCTTACCAAAACATTATAATATAGTTCATAATTTATTATTTATAATATAATATATATATATATATATGTTGTATTATAAGTTATAGTTCTATTGGTGTATGTTGATGATATAATTGTAATAAAAAATTATGAAAAAGAGGGAATTTCTAAAACTAAGTTAACTAATTTATAATATAAGCAAAATTATTTATTAGTATATACTATTAATTTAATTATGAATTATATTAATAAATTGTAAAAAATTAATATTAACTATTAACTATAATAGATTAACTAAATTATATTTTTAAATATAATAAAAATATATTAAAAAAATAATTATTATAAAATATATTTTTATTATATAATTAAAAAATAATTTATAAATAAATAAATTTTATTATTAGTTATTTTAATAATGATTAACTTATAATTATATATAATACTATATTTAATTATAATATTAATTATTAGTAATTAATAAAAACAATTAGATTAAATAAATTATTAAATATTTAATACTATAATTGTTATAAGTTATATATTAATATAATTATATTAGATAATATAATTTATATACATTTAAAATTAATTAATTCAATATATAATTAATATTATTATAACTAAATAATTTTAAATTTTTATAATATTCTATTAATTATATTGTAAATAATTATTAATAAATAATAATTATTATATTATTAAAATTAAACAATTATATAATTAATTAACTTAATAAACTAATATCTAATTAACTATTATTTAATTTATATTTAATTAAAGTTTAATTATTAAAAAACTAATAGTTAAATGTTCAAATAATATTATTATTTAATAATAATTTAGTTTAATTATTATCAATAATTATTAAGTTATAAAAATATATTTATTATTAACATTTGAATTAATAA
Source organism: Durio zibethinus (assembly GCF_047325235.1). Taxonomy (NCBI): domain Eukaryota; kingdom Viridiplantae; phylum Streptophyta; class Magnoliopsida; order Malvales; family Malvaceae; genus Durio; species Durio zibethinus. Next base: position 868,728 of record NC_143168.1, on the reverse strand, counting down.
ATTAGTAATGTATTTAAATATTATATTTATTTAATATATTTAAGTTATTTTAAATATACAATATATTAATTAATTTTTTAATTAAATAATAGTATATTTACTTTAATGTAAATCTTAATATTTAATATATTATATTCTAAGCAACAATTAATTAATTATATTTTAGACTATATAGTTAATTAAAATATAATCAATCTAAGCTATTGATGCATTTATTATTTAATATTTAATATTAGATAAAAATATTAAATATATATTTTTAATAATATTTTAAACCGGTTATAAATATATATTATTCTATCAAATAATTAATATTATTCAAATTATTTAAATTTAATTATTAATCTAGTTATATAATCCTAATTAGATTTATTTAATTAAATTATTTACATAAATAATAAACAATTTTAAAGTACTTTAATATCCAGTTGTATTAGTATCAATTATAATATAACTATTATCTATCTTAATTTATTTAAAAATTATATAATTACATTTAAATAATGTAATTTGTTATTAAAATAATAGTTATGATTATTTGAACAAATATTAATTTATGAGAACATTAATATTTTTTATTGTATTATCTAATCATTTAATTAGATAATATATAAATATTATATTTATATTTAATATTTTAGTTCAATTATCTAAACTTATATTAATTGAACAAAAAATTATTTTAATATTTAAAATATTAAATATGTTATTAATATAATATTTAATAATATAAATAGTTAATAATATATTAAATTTCACTATATTTATTATTAAAATAATAATATCCTTACTTATAATTGATAACAAAAGTATAGATATTGATTATTAATAAATTGATTCTAGATTGAAGAATATTAGTAACTAATTGTCATATCGTATATTATAAGCTTGTATGATTAGAAACAATTTTTTTATGACAAAACACAGATCATAGCAATTTGAGATTGATATTTGTTCAAATGTTCTTAACTATTTGAATCATTATTAATTATTAATTAATTAAATGAACAATAAAATTGTTAATTAAAATAGCTAATTTGTAATAAATCAAATTTTCTATGACTATTATTGCTTATTTAAACAAATTTTAATATTAATTATAATTAGCTATAATAAAATTTATTATATATTTTTCAAAAATTGCATTATTCAAGTATTATAATTTAGTTTTAATATTTCAATTAACAGATAATATTATATGTACTTTAAGAATATAATTAATTTTTAATTTTTAATAATAAAATAATTAATTGAAATAAATATAAATTAATATTTAATAAATTAATAACAATTATATAAATTTAATACTATTAATTAAATAATATAAGATTAATTAATTTAATATATTATATATACAAAATAAATAATTAATAATATAACATATTATTTAATTTAAATTAATATATAGAAATAAGTTATAATTTTAATATTAAAATTTATACAATAATTAATCTAATATAAATAATAATTAATTTAATAAATTTATAATTGACATACTAATTTCAATTAATAATTAATAATTTTAACTAATTATTGTTAAATTAAAATAATTAAATCTGAGTATAAATTACTTTTTATAATTTAATTGATAGTTATAATATAGATATAATAATTGAATATAAATTCTTATTAGGTAATAAATTAATTTAAAATCTTATTAAAAAAGGTTATAACAATTAGAATTTGATAATCATTCATATAGTATTGACTATTTGAATTATTTGAAATTCATAAATTTTGATACTATAATTATTAATAACCTCCATATTAAATTAATTTATTATTAATTAGTATAATTATAATTAATTATAAATATATTAATTATAATATACTTTATTAATAGTTATAAACAATATATATTAATCAGTTTTAATTTATTTAATAATATTATTTAAATTATTAATTAATATATTGATTAATATTATTAATAATAAATATTAATATTATTAATATTAATAACTATTAGTAATAAATCTGACATAATAATTTAGTTTTAAGTATAATGTAGAAATTAAAACATAATTAAATAAAAAAACGAATAAATTATTTAACTTGTTTATTTATTATAATATAATAACTAGATATTTTATATAACATAATATATTAATATATATTTAAATAAATAATTGTACAATTGTCACTTAGATGTCCTAATTTATTTAATTAAACTTATAATAATTCAATTATATTTTATTATTAATATTGCTATCATATTATATTTAGTTAAGATTTAATGATAAATATTAAGTTTATTAATTTAATTAATATTAATTATTTAATATAATTACTTAATTAAATATTATATTTTAAAATTTATACGAATTAAAGATTGTAACTGTTATAATTTAATATTGATATTAATAATTATATTTATTTAATTAAATACTTATTTACTGATATTAAGTAAATAAATATATTATTATATATTAGTTAAAATTAATGTGTAACAATTTTATAAATAATTATATAAATAAGTATGGATATTTATTTTAATATATTAAATTTGTATTAATTTTTATACAAGGCTTTAAATATCCATACTTATTTATATAATTATATAAATATTATCTAATAAAACAGATTATACAAGGCTTTAAATATTAATTATATAAATTAATATTATAAATTATCATAGGCTTAACAAATTTAACCCCTTATATATGTTACAAAAAAATAATTCAATATTATTTTTGAAAAAATATTAATTTATTAATATTTTGACTATAATTAATTACATAATTAAAATAAATTATATATTAATAATAATTCATTCGTTCCTAGAGTGATATAGCCCATGACTTCATTAATCAATACTGTGATATCATAGATTTGACTCCTGATTATCTTTCTTTGCAAAATATGAAAAAGAAGGCGACTAAATCATTCAAGGAAGGTTCCCAGAGTTGAAGAGATATTGCTTCTCAAGTGCAGTCTCTTTTGACTAAAAAAGAAACCATATTGTTGTTTGTTAGCACTTTGAAATCTCCCTATTATGAAAAGATGATAGAGAATGCAACAAAGAACTCCATCGATATGGTGATCTCAGGCAAAATCATTGAAAATGCCATTAAAAATGGCAAGTTGAAAGGAGGGGAAACCAAGAAGTCGCCTGAGAAGAAAGAAACTAAAGCTCAAGCTATAAGCTTTAGTGGACAATTTAGAGGATATCAACCTTATCCACCACAAGGTTACTCTCCATATTATCCTACTGTGAACAATATTTCACCTTACCCTTACCAACCATATCCACAACCAGCTTACTCACCAACTTACTAATCAACCTTTCAAGTACCTGCATTAGCTTCAAAGCCTAATAATCAAGCAAGTAGTTTAAGGAGATCTCGGGATTACCAAGAAAGAGTGCAAATTGACCCTATCCTTATGACTTACACTGAGTTATTCCCAAAACTGGTTAAGAATAGCTTGGTATCTCCAGTTATTCTAGGATCATTGAAGCCACCTTATCCAAAGTGGTACGATGCTAATGCGACATGTGATTATCATAGTGAAAATGTGGGTTATTCTATTGAAACCTGCCCTGCTTTCAAGCATAAAATGTAAAGTTTGATCCGAAAAGGCTTAGTGAGCTTTGATGAATTAGGAGAGCAAGATGTCCATAAAAATCCTTCACCTGATTGTATAAGGGCATAATTTTAAAAATGATGTTAAGGCTGGTTGGAAGCTACTTGTCATTATAGATTCTTTTCGTAGTAATGTTAGGATTTCTTTTATGTAATAGGAATTCATTTGTCATCATTTTAATAAAAGACAAGTTGATACATTTCATTACATTTCCTTTTTCATCCTAACCACTATTCCATGCTTATATTTTTCCCACATGTCTTTTCATTCCTATTCTCATATTCTCAATGATGAATATTTAGATGATGTTAACAATAATTTTGAGATTTAATTTTGAAAACTCATTCACATTGATCTAAGAAGACTATTAGAGCAAAAGGAACCAGATACTAGCAAATGTAAAATTAGTATGTCTTGAAGATGTGCAGATTTGTGAGCTTATTTTTGTTTAATAGATGATTTTCAAGGAAAGTATTCACATTTGAGATGAAAAAAGGTCATCTTTCTTTTACCATTTGAAAAACCATTCATGCTACCCCTTTGAGCTAATTATGATTTCTTTTTCTAAAGAACCTCGACCAAGGATCACCCTACACACTAAGAGATAATTTTTAAAGAAAAAAAGAGGTAAAAGATCATAAAAAGTCTCAAAGATAGAAAGCAAAAGGAAAAAAAGAAAGAAAAGCAAAATGAAAGAATAAAAGAAAAAAAAAAATGAATGCCATACATGATTTGGGGTAAAGTAATGAGAGTCTTTGTGTGAGAAATAAGATGAAAAAAAGAAAAAGTAATGAAATGAAGTGGAAAGGGGCAAAATGCCAAGTTGTTTCAAATGATGAGAAGTGATCATTTGGTTTTGAACCTTTTAAACACATGTTTTGACTTAGTTTTATCCATTTTTTTCATGACCCCTCACCATGGCCTACATTACAACCTTTCAAAGTCCATGAGAGTGCTCGAATTGAATGATCATATGTTAGGCTAAGGCATGCTCATGATGGAACAACGGAATCATGCTACATTACTCTAGAGATTAATAGGTGGGAGATATCACTAATGAATGAAAAATGAGAAGAAAAAAATGAAAGAATAAAACATTGTAAAAGGAGAGAAAAGGAATACTCAGATTGAAAACTCGAAAGGGTGAGTTCAGTAGAAAAACATTTGAATTAAAAGTTGGATAACTTAAATTCATAGAAGATCAAAGACATCTGAAGATCTCTCAAAGTTGAAACAAAGTTTGATAAGCTCAAAATGATTTTGACAGTCAATGTAATAAGTTTTTGAAAAAGAATCTTAGATTAATGTTTAGAATTGTCTGAATATTCATTGTTTAGATATACCATTCATCCAACTTGTTTCTTTCCCTATTTGTTTTTTATACCAGACTCACTCTTCATTGATTGCCTTTCTCTTAATTCACCTTGCACTCTTTTATTCTTAAATCCCAAAAAATAAATTGAGAAAATGTTTGATTGCATTGTAATTGTCATGATTTGAAATGATAATGAATGAATGACAATATGCATAAAAGAGTCTTGCATTTCTTTGAAAAAAATCCAAGATGATAAGGGAAAAAATAAAAAGAGTGCAAAAACCTAAAAAGATGATTTGAAAAGACGCATGGTGTGACCAAATGATGAATATGGTGATGGATTGGTCAACATAACTTATGAGTTATGATCAAATGATGAATATAATGTGGATCAATTGACATAATTTATTCTGAGATTGATAATGCTGAGAAACCTATGAGTTACGATCAAATGATATAGGGTAATGGATGAAATTTGTTCTGAAATGGCCAGTGCTGAGAAGCCCATGAGTGGTGACCAAGTGATGGAAGATAGAATTTGTTTTGGAATAGCTAGTGCTAAGAAGCCTATGAATGGTGACCAAGTGATAGAAGATAGAATTTATTCTAGAATAGCTAGTGCTAAGAGGCCTGTGAGTGGTGACCAAGTGATAGAAGACAGAATTTGTTTGAAACTGCTAATGTTAAGAAGCTTGTGAGTGATGACCAAATGATGAAGGATAAAATTTGTTTTGGAATGGCTAGTGCTAAGAAGCCTATAAGTGGTGATCAAGTGATAGAAAATAAAATTTATTCTAGAATGGCTAGTGCTAAGAACCTTATGAGTGGTGACTAAGTGATAGAAAACAGAATTTGTTTTGAAATAGTTGGTGTTAAGAAGCCCGTGAGTGGTGACCAAATGATGGAGGATGAAACTTGTTCTGAACTTACTAATGCTGAAAAGCCTATAAATGATGATCAAGTGATGAAAATGATGAGGATCAGTTGATGAAACTTATTTTAAAGTGCTGAGAACCAATTCAATAAATTGACTTATTTTATTATTTTATTAATAAAGTAATATTATTTTATTTTGAATAAGCTTTTATGAACTAAAACAATTATTTTATGATAAAACAGAAGGTCATATTTATTTTAAATAGATAATTGTTCAAATAGTCATAACTATTTGAACTTGTTCAGTAAACAAATTTATTTTTTAAAATTTGTTGTTCATTAATTTTTTGAATATTAATAAATTAGTATTATTTTATTTTGAATAAGCATGTATAAACTGAAAAAATTATTTTATGACTAAATAAAAACTTTAGAATGATTTGAAATAGATAATTGTTATTATAGTCTTAACTATTTGAACTGGTTTGACAAACAAATTTAATTTTTAAATCTCCTATTAATTTTTAGAATATTATTAATTTAGCAATATTTTACTTCAAATAAGCTTGTATGAACAAAAACAATTGTTTTATTACAAAACAAAGATCATAACAATTTGAGATAGATAATTGTTCAAAAAATCATAACTATTTGAACTAATTTGACATACAGATTCAGTTTTTAAATCTCTTATTAATTTTTTAAATACTAATAAATTAGTGTTATAACTAATGATTATGGCCATTAAATAGAAACAATTTTTTGATAATAATAATTTATTAATTTAAATTTATTTGTATTTTTTAATAGATAAATTGAAATAGATATATTAATTTATAGATATATTTAATAGATAAAATAGATATATCAATGATATATAAATTAAATTAAAATATATCGAAATAAGGTTAGAATTATTAATTAATATTTTAATAATTACTAAAACATAATTGCTTAAATAAATAACAATATTAAAATAATTTAATAAATATTGGTCATTGTAAACAAATTAATAATAATTTATTATAATATTCAAATAATTTGAATTGTAAATAAAATTGCTAATTATAAGAATATAACAATTAAGAATAAGATGAATAATATTCAAATAGTTTTTTTATTTTGAATATAAATACTATATAAATATTAATTAGATATTCCTTGTAATTCAAAAACAAGTGTTTTGTGACAAAATAAAAGGCCATAATGATTTAAAATAAATAATTGTTCAAATTATAATAACTATTTGCAATGGTCAGGCCAATAGATTCATTTTTTAAATTCGTTACTTATTAATTATTAGAATATTAATAAATTAGCATTACTTTATTCCGAATAAGACTATATCAATAGAAATAATTGTTTTATAACAAAACAAAGGGTTATAATAATATGAAATAAATGATTGTTAAATTGTTATCACTAATTAAACTAGTTTGATAAACAAATTTATTTTTTAAATCTCTTATTAATTTTCAAAATATTAATAAATTAATATTATTTTATTCTAAACAAAATTATATTAACAAAAACATTTGTTTTATGACAAAATAAAAGAATATAACAATTTGAAATAGATAATTATTCATTTAGCCTTAACTATTTGAACTGGTTCAACAAATAAATTTATTTTTCAAATCTCTTAATTATTAATTTTCATAATATTATTAGATTAGTAGTATTTTCTTTTGAATAAGCTTGTATGAACATAAATAATTGTTTTATGACAAAACAAAAGGTTATAATGACTTAAAATATATAATTGTTTAAATAGTCATAATTATTTGAACTAGTTCAGTAAACAGATAATCTCCTACTTATTAATTTTTGAAATATTAATAAACTTGTATTATTTTATTCTAATTAGGCTTGTATGATGAAAAAAAAATGTTTTATGACAAAACAAAAGTTCAAAATGATTTCAAATAGATAATTGTTCAAATGGCCACAACTATTTGAACTGATTCGATAAAATGATTTATGTTTTAAATCTCCAACTTCTTAATTTTTAAAATATTAATAAAGTAATATTATTTTATTGTGGATAAGCTTTTATGAAATGAAACAATTATTTTATGATAAAATAAAAGGTCATAACGATTTTAAAATGACAATTGTTTAAATAGTCATAACTATTTAAACTTTGTTTAGTAAACAGATTTATTTTTTAATTCCTTGTTTATTAATTTTTTGAAGGTTAATAAAATAGTATTATTTTATTTCGAATAAGCATATATGAACTGAACAATTATTTTATGACTAAACAAAAGGTCAAAATGATTTGAAATCGATAATTATTATAATAGTTTTAACTATTTGAACTTGTTCAACAAATAAATTTATTTTTTAAATCTCTTACTTATTAATTTTTAGAATATTATTACTTTAGCAATATTTTACTCCGAATAAGTTTGTATGGAGAGAAACAATTGTTTTATGACAAAACAAAGATCATATCGATTTGAGATAGATAATTATTCAAATAGTTATAACTATTTGAATTGGTCCGATAAACAGATATAGTTTTTAAATCTCTTATTAATTTTCAAAATATTAATAAATTAGTATTGTTTTATTTTGAATAATTTTGTATGAATAGAAACAATTGTTTTATTACAAAACAAAGGATCATAACATTTGAAATAAATAATTATTTAAATAGTCATAATTATTTGAATTCACTCGGTAAACAAATTTATTTTTTAAATATTTTACTTATTAAATTTTGAAATTTTAATAAATTAGTATTATTTTATTTCGAATAAGCTTTTATGAATAGAAACAATTGGTTTATGACAAAACAAAAGGTCATAACGATTTGAAATAAATAATTATTCAAATGGTCATAATTATTTTGAATTGTTTAAAAAACAAATTTATTTTATATATTTTTACTTATTAATCTTTGGAATATTAGTAAATTTATATTATTTTATTTGAAATAAGCTTGTATGAATAGAAACAATTGTTTTATGGCAAAATAAAAGGTCATAACAATTTAAAATAGATAATTGTTCAAATCTCCTACTTATTAAAAAAACATTTATGAAATATCAATAAATTTATTATTAATATTATTGTTTATATTAATTATAGTTTATTAATTTTATTAATAATTCAATTAATATTACGTATATAAAATTAGTTATGACTATTTAATAACAATCTGTATTATTAAATATTAATAGATATAATAATAGTTAATAAATTAAATATAATAGTTAAATTATAATAATTAATAAGTAAATGTTTATCATTATAATATATTTAATTTATTTAATTATATAATATTATTATATATTAAATATTTAAATTAAATATTTATTATAATATAATAAATATTATATTATTATATTATTAATATAATTATATAATAATATTAATTTTTTAAAATAATTGAATAATAGTTATGTATAATTTATCAAACTAATATTTAGATAATTAATAATATTAATTAATTAATATTCTATTATATTATATAATTAATAAGAATTTATTTAATATATTGTTAAAGATATATTTTTTTCTTTAAATAATTAATACTAAATTAGTACAATTATTTGAAATTGCTAATTTCAGTAATAATATTTAAATTATAAATATCAATACAAATAATTATATTTGTATAATTATCAAAATTTTCTATGACTATTAATAATTTTTGGAACATTTAGGATATTTAATATTTAATAATTTAATATGACCAAACAAAAGGTGATAATGATTTGAAATAGATAATTGTTGAAATGACCATAATTATTTGAACTAATTTGGCAAATAGATTCACTTTTTAAATCACTTACTAATTAATTTTTGGAATATTAATAAATTAGAATTATTTTATTTTGAATAAGCTTGTATGAACTGAAACAATTATTTTATGACAAAACATCATAATGATTTTAAATAGACAATTGTTTAAATAGTCATAACTATCTGAATTTGCTTGATAAACAAATTTATTTTTTTAAACTCTTTATTAAATTCTTTTTATTTTGGATAAGCTTTTATGAATTGAAACAATTGTTTTATGTCAAAACAAAAGGTCATAACGATTTTATAAAAATAATTGATCAAATAATCATAACTTTTTAAAATTGTTTGGTAAACAAATTTATTTTTTCAAATCTGTTGCTTATTAATTTTCCAAATGTTCATAAATTTGGATTATTTTATTCCAAATAAGCTTATAAGACATGAAAAAAATATTTTATGACTAAACAAAAGGTTTGAACTATTTGAAATAGATAATTATTCTAATTGTTTTTACTATTTGAACTAGTTTAGCAAACATATTTAATTTTTAAATCTCTTATTAATATTATTAAATTAGTATTATTTTTAACCGAATAGGCTTCTATGATTAGAAACAATTGTTTTATGACAAAACAAAAATTTTAATGATTTGAGATTGATAATTGTTCAAGTAGTCATAATTATTTGAACTGGTTTGGTAAACAAATTTATTGTTTAACATAAATAATTACTATTAATTAGTAATTACTTTATTATCTATTATAGTTTTCTAATTTATTAATTAATAAGTAAATGTATTATTATAGTTTCTATTCATATAGTCTTATTAATAATCCAAACATTAATAAGATTTAAATATTAATATTATATAATTTAATTATAACTTATTATATAATATTCTTTAGTCAAATAATAAATCATTTAAGTTTAAATGAACATTTAAATATTAGTTATTTAAAATATATAAATATTTTAAATAGAGATTATTAACTAATATTTTAAATAAATATTTGTATTTAATTAATTAATACTAAATTAATTTTATAATTAATCTAATAATTAATAACTTTAAATTAATATATTTACAATATTATAATATTGATAATAATAAAGTAGTATTATTTTATTTTGGATAAACTTTTATGAACTAAAACAATTATTTTATGACAGAACAAATGGGCAATATTGATAATTGTTCTTAGCAATTATATTATTTATTTATATAGAAATATTGTTTAATATTAATTTTAACTATTAATATTAATAATTATATTAATAATTAAAATAAATAATAATCTATTATTATTATAAATAGTTGGATTCAATAAATCATTATACAATTTAATATATTATAATGTTAGATTATAAATTGTAAATATAATATTTTAATTAATTTAATTATTATAATTAATAATATAACGATTTAGAATTTATTCTATTAATTTATTATAATAAAATTATTTTATTATATGATATTAATATAATATCAATTATTATATTAAAAATTTATTATTAAATTATTTTATATCAATTGACTATTTGTATTAGTTTTTTATTAAAATGATTTAAATAATAATAATATAACTAATTATAATCTATTATAATTATATCAATTGTACAGTATTTAAATAATTTGTTATTTACAATTCTTAGTATAATTTTAACATCATTATTTAATTAAGGACCTGATTATAAAAGTATAGTATTTAAAATTATCTTATAAGTTAGAGATTTAAAAAATAAATCAGTTTATCGAATCAGTTCAAATAATACTTATTTCAAATCATTATGACCTTTTTTTTTATTATAAAACAATTATTTTTTATCGTACAAGCTTATTCAAAATAAAATAATACTAATTATTAATATTTCAAAAATTAATAACTAAGAGATTTAAAAAATAAATCATTTACTAAACTAGTTTAAATAATTATGACCAGTTCAAATAATTATTACTATTTGAACAATTATCTATTTCAAATTATTATAACCTTTTGTTCTATCATAAAATAATTATTTCTGTTCATACAAATTTATTCAAAAAAAAAAAAACTAATTTAATAATAGTCTAAAAATTAATAATTAAGAGATTTAAAAAATAAATCCTTTTGCTAAATCAGTTCAAATAGGTAAGATTATATGAACAATTATCTATTTCAAATCGTTATGACAGTTTGTTTTGTCATAAAATAATTATATCATAATTATTTAAATTATAATTTTAATATTTTAATAAATCCTTATTAATTATTAAAATAAATATACTTTATTTATTAACATAAATTAATTTTAAATAATCTCTTATATAATCGTTATAACCTATTGTTTTGTCATAAAAGAATTGTTTTAGTTCATATAATTAAATATAAATTATATTAATAAACTATTTGAACTTGTTTGGTAAATAGATTCATTTTTTAAATCTCTTACTCATTAATTTTTGAAATAGTAATAATATTAATTATTATAAAATATTAATAAACATTAATTTTTGTTAAATTATTAATATATAATTAATAAATTACCATTTAAAAAATAATTTAATACATTATGCCTAATTTTTTCCCAAAATTATAAATTTAATATTATAATTTATTATTACCCATTACTACAAATATAATAATATTAATTATTATAAATTATTTAATAAACATTAATTTTTGTTAAATTATTAATATATAATTAAAGATAATGTGTAATTAATATATATTTAGTTATATATATTAAATAATATATGATTAGTAGTAATATATTTTACTTATGTAATAATGGAAACATATAATTATAATCTATTTAAATAATCTTATTTACTGAATTGTTTAATAATGATTTAATTATAATTAAAGATAATTAGATTTAATTTTTTTAAACAATTAATAATTAAAAATATTTTTTAATTAAATTAGCATTATTAATTATAATAATTAAATATTATTATTAATAATTTTAAATAATATTAAAATTATTTAAATTAATTAATACTCAACTAATTTATGAATAATAAATTATAAATTGTTACTAATATGATTATTAATATAGTTATAAATTATAACTTATAATTTAATTTATAAGAATAATTATTATAATTAGTATTATTGGATTAATTAAACTAAATAACTTGTATAGAATAATTGTTTAACGATTATTAATTAATAATTAAATTAATAATTATATGATTAAATAATTTATATTATATTAATATAATATTATTATATTATTATATATAATTAATTTAATACTATTAAATATTATTATAATTATAAAATTATTAACTGTATTTAATTGTATATTCACTAAATTACTAGTAAGATATTTAAAAATTTGTTAATTAATGATTATAATCTATTCATTTTTTAATTATATGAATATAAATATTATTATTTATAAATATAGTATAATAATATCTATATTATAATTTAATTATTATAATATTATAAAGTTTATTATATTAATTAATTGTTATAATTAGATATTATTAATTAATTAACAATTAATATTATAAAATAATATTTATATTAGTAAATCATAACAATATTTATATTATTATTAATTATAATCATTAATTAGACTTATAATATATTATAATTAATATATAATAATTATAATATTAAGCATTAATTATCAAATAGTAAATTATATTAAAATAATATATTATAAATTATTGATACTAAAATTATTCAAATAGGTTTAAGAAAGTGTTTTAATCAATAGTAACTCTATAATATTCTTTAGGTGTGATTGAAACAATTATATTTATTTAATATAACTATAATATTGAAAATTTAATTAAACTATTTTATAATTATAATTTTAAATAGTTATAATATAATAAATATTATAAATATTAATTATTATATTATTACTAAAATTATATTCGGTAATATAATTGATAGTTAAAACAATTGTTTTAAAATAATTTAAATTATTATAGTTTTTATAATCTTAGTTATACTATAATCAATTTAAAACATAATAGTTTTACCCTAATTTTAAATTAATGAATAAATAATTTAATAATTTATAGTTATTATTTACTATAGTTATAGACTATTACTATATTTAATAAAATTAATTATGTAATTTTTAAATTTAAATTATATAAATTTAAAATAATAATGATTAATATTATAATAATAAATCTAATTATTATATTAAATTAATAATCTAATTTAATTATTAGAATTAATTAAATTATTGATTTTAAATTTATTTAGAATAATATATTTAAGATATATTACAAAATTTAAGATTTTGATAATTTGTAACTTAAATTTTGATATTAAGTTATTAATTTATTACCAAAATTGAATAATAAATTGTGTTTTATTTTTATTGTTTCATTTCATACAAGCTTATTCGAAATAAAATAATAGTAATTTATTAATATTCCAAAAATTAATAAGTAAGTGATTTAAAAAATGATTTTGTTTACCGAATTAGTTCAATTAATTATGGCTATTTCAACAATTATCTATTTGACATCAATATTACCTTTTGTTTGGTCATATAACAATTGTTTTTTATCATACAAGCTTCAAAATAAAATAATACTAATTTATTAATTTTTCAAAAGTTAATAAATAAGAAATTTAAAAAATACATTTATTTATCAAACTCGTTTAAATAGTTTTGACTATTTGAAAAAATGTATAGTTTAAATTAGTTATTTAAAAAATAAACCTTTTTTGTTTTGTCATAAAATAATTATTTATGTTCATACAAGCTTATTCGAAATAAAATAATACTAATCTAATAATACTCTGAAAATTAATAACTAAGAATTATAAGTAATTTTTATTAAATATAATTATAATAAATTTATAATTACTTATAATTAAAATGTATGTACTTATTATATAATAATATTAATTATTACAAATATTTTTATTTGTAATGAATAAATATATTTATTAATTTTTATTAATTTTAAATTTACTAATTAATTAATTAAATTAATTATATACAATTCAGATATTTATATACAAAATATAAAATAACAAAAAATATGAAATAAAGTTTTATTTACAAATAATAAAATAATATCAATAGTATTTAGTGTTAAAAAGTTAGAAATAGATATAATAAATGCTCATAAGCAATTTTATTTATCATCAATTTTAAATTATTTTAATTTATGATATTAATTATAATTATAAACATATAATATTATTATATTAGTAATTATATAATTATTATTAATAATATTTCTTTAATATACTATAAAATTAATTAATATTAAAATTAATTATCGGTAATAATAATATATAATAATATTTAGTAATATTAATTTAATTTAATTAATAATATTTAATCTTCATTTATAAATATAGTATAATAATATCTAATTTATTAGTTAAATTAATTATAATAATATGTAAATTAAATAAAAAATAATTTTCAAAATATTATTAACTATTTAAAATAATATTTACTATTATAAACAACAATTAGAATGTTTAAAACTTTGGTTTGGCCATGCATTTGCATTATTTAGCAAACATTTGACTCATGGTTGAGAACATGACATTTTTAGTATTGTGAGAATCTAGATTATTGCATTTGCATCATTGGTCATGACATTTATTACATACAAAATTTTGACTTTGAAAAGTCATGAATCTTTGGATGAAGTCTTTTAAGATAAAATTATGAACACTCAAATGAGAATCTTTGAGTCTTAAATGAAAATCTTTAGGAAATCTTCAAATGAGAATTTTTAAGAAATCCTTAAATGAGAATATCTAAGTTTTAAATAACAATCTTTGAGTCTTCAAATGAGAATCTTTAAGTTTCAAATAAGAATTTTTGAAATGTGAAACCATGAAATTTATCAAATGTGAATATTCAAACTTAAATGAGAAGCTTTGAACTTTTGGATGTGAATATCCAAAATTCAAACGAAAAAGCTTAAACTTTTTGGATGTGAACCCCAAATTTACCTCGAATGAAAAGCTTTGAACTTTTGGATGTGAATCTCAAAAATTCAAATACAAATATTTACATGTAAATGAGAGTTGCAATTTGTAAGTGTGAATCTTGAGATCTTGCAGATTTGAATTTTTGTGAAACCAAAATTTTGATAATCAAATTTCAGTGAATTCTTGCAAAGTTGAAAGGTTCTTGTGAATTTGAACCTTTGGAATTTCAAACTCGAATTGTGAATCTTTGAGTTTTCATTACAAATTTCATCAGACCTGATCTATGACTTCTCTGGACATGATTGTTAAAGAGCTTTTATTTTTCAAAGTTATTGTGCCTCTGTTTAGAGGAGCCATTTATTTTTCTCAAAGTTGTTGAACCCCTATTTAGAAGAGCCTTGTTTACTTTTTCAAGAAAAAAAATTTAAGAAAAATGAATGTGTTGGGATGATCATAGGCAGGGTGTTTATAAGAACTCTCATGCTTTATCCTATAAATACTAGACAGAACACACAAAGAAACAAAAAAAATAGAGAGAGAAAAGCAAAAAGTAAAAAAAAATTTGGGAGTTTTTTGGTTTAAAAAAGATTTTTTTGAAAAATTTTCTGAAAAATTTCTAGTTTTCGGTGAATTTTTCGATGCTGGGGAATTTTTCAACAATTTTTCGGTGCCGGTTGAATTTTTCAGTGAATGTCCAATGAACCTACCTAGATTTTGGTTATTTTTTCCAAAATTCGATGAAGATTCAATCGGAGTTCTTCAGTTTCTAGAGAGAGAGGGATAAAAAAAAGGGGAATAGAAATAGGCGAAAGGAGAAATCTGAGGGAAAAAGTTGGGATTCGACCTTTTATAGCATCACCAAAATGATGCCATTTTGGCGTTTAGGGAGACCCAGGATCTATGCGTTTTTCATTCGGACAACTCGACCCGATGCACTAACCCACTTTTGACTCCAGTTGAGCCAAGTCGCGAGCCATGCCCCGAGCCTAAATAATGTTTCAAAAATTGATAAGTTAGTGATTTAAAAAGCAAATCAGTTTATTGAATCATTTCAAATAATTATGGCTATTTGAACAATTATCTATTTCAAATATTGTAACCTTTTGTTTTGTAATATAATAATAATAAAATAATTATTAATTAGGTTAATTATAATAAAATATAATAACTATTAATTATTCATATTAATAAATAACAAAACTATAATAAAATAATAAATATTAAATAGTAATAATTAGGATAATAATTGTTCAAATAGTCGTAGCTATTTATACAATATTTATTAATCTGAATAGTATAATTTTTATATATTAATTTTCATTATAAAGCTTATATATATTAATTAATATATTTATGATAAATATATGATATAATTACTATTATAAACTATTTATTATATTTAATAATAATAATTATCTATTAATTAATATTAAATTTTTAAATAATTTTATATAGTATTAAATTTATAATAATACTAATTAATTAATATTATTAAAATATATATTTTAATTATAAATAATTATAATTATTAATAGATAATATAATTTATTTCAAATTGTTATAACCTTTTATTTTATCATAAAATAAATATTTCAGCTCATACAAGCTCATTTGAAATAGAATGAAAGTAATTTATTAATAAGAAATTTACTAAATACTTATAATTAAGTTTATAATTCCAAAGATGGTACCATTTTATTTTAAATTTATCCTATGATCTTGAGTCTAGTGATTTCAAATTTTTATGTTAAATATTAAAAATAGTTTATAAGATTCTTCCATCAATCTAGTAGAATTCTTAAAAATATTTTCTCATCTTAAGAGTATTCAAAGATCCTATTTGTTTCCTTGAAGAGCCTCCGTCATTGAAAAAAGGTTTAATTAATTATTATTATTATTTTTAATTAAAAATATATCTAATTATTCCACTATTTGGGCCAAATTAGAAATATTTTCTCTTTTGAATTCCTAAATTTTCCACAATATAGGCGCCTATTTAAAAATTTTCTTTATTTATTTATTTTATTATGTTTTTTGGATTTCTAAATTTTTCACAATTTGGGTCAATTTAGAAATATTTTTTTTTTTGAATTTCTAAATTTTTCACCATTTGGGCCTATTTAGAAATTCTTTTTTTATTTCTTTTTTTTTTTGAAGGGGAATAATATGACAATTACTTTTCTTGAAATTTCATTTAAATTCTTCTACCATTTGGGACAAATTTAAAGAAATTTCTCACTTAGAGATTGTGTAGAAAATTTACCATTTGAAATTTCTAAGATTCTCATTCTTAGATAATTATCAAATATTTTCAACCAAGTTTTTATTTTTTATTTTTTATTTTTTTGTTTGAAAATAAATATTAATTATTGTTATTGTAACCTTATCTAAATTATTCCACCATTTGGGACAAATTTAGACAAAATTTCTCACCTAGGAATTTTATAGAAATTTACCATTTGAAATTTCTATAAATTCCATCATTCAAATAATTAATATTTATTCTCAAATTTTATTTTTTTTATTTTTTTTCTAAATTTAATCATGCAAAAAATACTAAGGGAAAAAAAAAGCACATAAAAAAATAGAAAAACTGAAAAAAAAAAACATAAAAATATCAAAAAAACAAAACGGCTCGGCTGCAAATATTATTATTTATAAATAAATAACTATTTATTATTATAATGATAATAATTACTAAATATAAACTTTTATATTAATGAATATAAAATTATAATTATATTAATTATATAATATACTGATGTTTAATTATTACTAATATATTATTAATAAATATTTAAATATTGTTATTATAATTAATAAAATAATTATTAGATAAATTAGTATAGTAATAATTATTAATTTATTATATAATTATTACTTATAATGACTTATAATTATATATATTAATAATAAAATTAAGATATACATATTAATTAGGGAATATTTACACTAATAGTTTTATATTTTAAATATTTAATTAGTATTATATTAATTTATATTATTGCAATAATAATTGATATTAAATATTATAATTAATTAATATTATTAATTAATAATTTAATTTAATAAATATAATAATTATTTATTTATATATAATATATAATTATATATATAGATTATATATATTATAGTAAATAAGATAGTTATTTAATTGAATAACTCTTTTAGTTATTAAACTATATTTTACAAATAGTTTATTAAAAATTATAGAATAAAAATCACATTCTAAATAATTGTTATGTCATAAAATATAACTATTTACTCGTACATTAATAATAATTTAATTGATATATATTAACTAATAATAAGTACTATTATTAGTATAATTAAACCTTAAGAATAATATTTGACATATAATTAAATATTATATTAATTATTTTATAGTAATTTATAAATATATATTATAATATCAATTATAATTATTATATATGATATTATTATTAAAACATTTAAATAATATTTGTTATTAATTACTAATATTATAATTATATTTATATTATTAATAATTATAGTTAATATATTATTTGAATATTTAATTTAATATAATTTATAATAATTATAATATAATAATTATTAATATATAATTATATTTATTTTTTAATTTTTTTACTTATTAATTTAGAAAATAATTTAAATAATATTAATTACATAATGTATATATGTTTAGTCCTTATATAATTTTGAAAATATGTACATTCTTTTATTAAGATAATATAAAATTTTAAAATGAATTAAAAAATTAATTACAAAAAATGCAACAAAATATTTTCATACATCACACGGCATGTGTTAAAAAAACTAGTATTTGAATAAGATATCCAAATCTTATTCAAAATAAATATAATATAAAGTTATTATATTATAATAACTAAAAATATAATACATAAATATAGTTGTAATGTACATATAAATTAGATTATAACTAATTGGTCTAATTTAGATTAATTATAATAATAATAACAATATATCAATTTACACAATTAATAATTATTGTTATATAGAGATTATAATACTTATAATTATTAATTATTATAAAATTGGTTACTATTTAAATTATTAATATTATAATCTCTATATTTTATTATACTATTATTATTATTATTACATTATAATTCAAAATAGTAATTATTATAAGATATTAGTAATTAATTTAGTAATAATTATAAACAATTATTAAATTTATATTATTAATTATTAATAATATATTATATACTAATTAATATTATTATGTTATTACTGATTGCAATTATTTTAAATAATTTATTAATTATTAAATCTATTTAATAGATTGTATATTTATATAATATATTATTTTTTTGGCTTCCTAATTAAAAATAGATAATAGCTATATCAATATCATATCTATTAATTAAAATATTTAATAATTATCTATTAAATATTTTGTTACAAAATTTATTGTTTAATTTTTACTATTTAAGTAATTGATTTAAAAATTAAAAATTTTTATTTATTAATTGATTAAATAAATAGCTATTCGAATAATTTAATTATTTTGATTTTTCATAAAACAATTATCTCAGTTAATACAAGCCTAGACGAAATAAAATAATACTAGTTTATTAATATTTTTAAAATTAAAAAGTAAGAAATTTTTAAAAAAATTTTGTTTACTGAATTAGTTAATATTTCAAATCATTATAACCTTTTGTATTGTCATAAAATAATTGTTTTTGATCATACAAGCTTATTTGAAATAAAATAATACTAATTTATTAATATTTCAAAAATTAATAAGAGATTTAAAAAATAAATCTGTTTACCGAACCAGTTCAAATAGTTATGACTGTTCGAACAATTATCAATCTTAAATCATTAAGATCTTTGTTTGATCATAAAACAATTATCTCTAATCATAGAAGCTTATTCGTTTAAAAATAATATTAATTATATTATTTATATCCTAATTTGAATAATTATAATTATAATATGAATAATATTAATATTTAAATTAATATATATAAATCTTCCAAATTATCGTTAATAAATTTATTAGATTAAATGTTATTGATATAATTATTACGTTAAATAATAACTATTAATAAGATAATTATTAAAATTTAATTTTTAAAATAAATAATTAATATTTAATAATAATTTAAAATCTTAATTCAATGATTATCTTATTTAATAATGATAAGCTTTATTATTAATATTATTCAAATTACACTATAATATTGATAATATTAATCGATAACAATAAACTATTTAATAGGTACTAATCGATAGTACTATTTTATTAATAATATTAACAAATCTTTAAATGTTCATTTAAATATTAGTTATTAATAAAATAATACATTTACTATTAAAACTAATTTATTAATACTTAAAAAAATTATAAAAAATAATTCTATTTACCAAACTAGTTCAAATCATTATTACTTTTTGTTTTGTCATAAAACAATTGTTTTTGTTAATATTTAGAAAATTAATTAGTAAGAGATTTAAAAAGTAAATAAATAATTAATCTATTATTATATTAAATTGGCAAACAATTAATATCGAATTATATATTATATTTTATTATAACTGGAATTTGTAATAAATAGTTATTATAATAATTAATATAATAATATTATATTATTTTTTAAAAATTATATAATTAAATATAATTTATATTTTTATAAGTTTTAATTATAAAATATTAAATAATATATATTATATTTTATTATAATTCTTATATTTTGAATTAATTAAACATTATTAAATTTTAAGCTTATCATAAAACAAATATTTATAGTTAATAATTATAATTAATTATTTTAATTAATTTTCAAGTAATTAATTAGATTAATATTATTTTATTCGATATTTATATTAATCATAGTTTTATTATTTCAAATAATATAATTGATAAGAACAATTATCAATGTTGTTTAATATTAATACTAATTTAATATTGAAATTAATATTAAGCTTTTTATTAATTGATAACGATTTGAACAATTAAATATTTTAATAATTATTATAAATCCTTACAATTAATAAGGATTATTATATTAAATTATTAAAAGTATGAACTTTTATTATGATAAATAAAATAGCTATAATTATTTGAACTAATTGGGTAAACTGATTTATTCTTTTAAATTAGTTACTTATTAATTTTCAAAATATTACTAAAGTAGTATTATTTTTTTTGGATAAACTTTTATGAACTAAAACAATTGTTTTATGACAAAACAAATGGACATAATTATTCAAATAGCCATAATTATTCGAACTTGTTCAGTAAATAGATTTAAAAGGTATAGGTTCTATAAAAATTTTAAAAATAAACTAGTTTAACTAAAATATGAGTTTAATATGAGTAAGAGATTTAATATTCTAATTGTTAAATTTATTAATTAATTTTTAAAAATAGCTTATAAAATAACTGATTAATAATTTGTTATTAAAATATTGACATAACTATATTTATTGTTAAATATTATTTGGTAAGGGACATTTTGGATGGGGAAAAACTGTTTTGTGGTGTGTGAGGTTGATGTTGGTGTTTGGCTTAGTGCTAGTGGTAGGTTTTGGCTAGGGTCAATGGTGCTTCATTGCTCAGGTGGGTGATCCAAGTGAGGACGAGACTGGATTTGCGTGAGAGTAGGGATTGATGTTAAGGGGTAGGCCAAAGGCTATTACCGGTAGGAAAGGAGTTTAGTGTGTGCAGGTTCGGTTGGTACTAGTAAGGTTTATATTAGAGTAAGTGAAGGCTAGGTGAAGGGATTTTTTGGTGTTAGCCGATATCTCGAGTAAGGTTTATACTAAGGCCCGGCTAGGTGGCATGGGGTGTTTGCAAGGGGTGTTGGGGCATGCGCTCGGGCATAAGTCGATGCTTGGGTGTTGGTGCTTGGGGGTATTGTTTAACTTATTTAATTTTTATAATAAATTAAATAACTAATTAATAAATTACTTATTAATTTGAACAATTAATAACCAGTGTTATCTGTTCATACAATCTTATTTGAAATAAAGTAATGTAATTTATTTATTAATTTTTTGAATATTAATAAATTAGTATTATTTTATTTTGAATAAGCATGTATGAACTGAAAAATTATTTTAATAAATTATATTATTATATTATAGTCAAATAATTTGATAAATTATTTATAATAATTTACGATAGTATTATAATATATATAAATATTATTTATTATTATAATTTTTTAAATTATTAACTATATTTATAAATATTAAATTTATAATTTATAATTAATAATTATAATTAATATAATTATATAATTATAAAATATTATATTTATATATTTAAATATAAATATATTATTTAAATGTATTACAATATATTAAATATAGTAATAAGTTAATTTATATTATTTTACATATAATAATCGGTTTAGGATTTATATAATACAAAATAAGAATGATATAGTTTATATAACTTAATTTTGAAAAAGGCTTTTTTCAAAATTAAATTATTATAATTAAATTATTATTAGTCATAATTATTTTAATTATACTAATTCTATTTAATATTGTTAATTATAATTAACAATATGATTATATTGGAAATAATTGAAATAGTTATTATTAATAATAGATATTATTATTATCTATTAATTTATTAATATTTCTAGAATTAATAAGAGATTTAAAAAATAAATTTATTATATAATATAATATATTATAATATTATAATTATAGTATATAATTTATTATTAAAATATTTATAATTATATTTAATATTTATATAAATTAATAATTATATATAATATAATTACAAATTTGTAATTATTTTACAAATATTTTAAATTTAATCTTTAAATAAATTTATATATACAAACTAAATTAAAATAAATAATTACAAATTATATTAATCTTATTATATATTCTACTTTTGTTTATTATATTTATAACTATAATTAATATAATATATTACTTATATGTATATTTATAAGTATATATAAATTAATTATTATTAATAATAAATAATATAATAAATATTATATAATTATTATTTCAATAATATAAATTATAAGCAATAATTATTAAATAGTACTTATTATAATAATCATAAAATATTATCCACACTTATAATTAAATTATAAATATAATTTATTATTTATTAATAATAAATTACTTATTAATAATTAATAATTTTATTATAATTTGTTTTTTTAAATTAATGTTCCTATTATATATATTTATAATAATGAATAATCATAAAATTGGTATCAAGCTTTAATTAGTTAAATTAATTTTGACTAAACCCTTATATATCAGAATTAGAAACAAAAGGTCATAGGTATGTTTGAAATGATTTAATTATATTAAGACTATAAATATAATATTATATTTCAAATTAAAATAATTATAATAATTTTTATAATAAAGTATCATAATAAAATAATTTGTTAATAAAGTAACAAATTTATTTACAAATAATTTTATAATTATAAATAGTTATAAATAGTTATAAATAATTTATAATACATATTTATTATTAACATATAACTAGAACTTATTATAATTTAATTATTGATAATTAAGTTATATGTTAACTTATAACTTAATTTGTAGGAATAATTCAAATATTAAACTTTATATATTTAATATATTAAAGTTCAAATGTTAATTTAAATTAGTATTAATATAACTATTTTATTTGGATATAGTTCATATAAATTTATAATAATTATTAAATAATATAATTATATATAATTATAATAAATATTAATAATTAAGTTATTAATTATGTTAATATAATTAATACAAATAATTATTAATAATGTATAACATATAATTTTAATATAAATATTATATTTATAATAATATAATATTATAGTTTTTAGTTTATTATAAATTAACCTTAAATCAAGTTTAAATAATAAATTTTATTTATATTAAGTAAAAATATAATACATATTTATTATAGTTAATAATTTTTAATTATTAATTAAATTATTAATTTTCATAATGTTATTAAATTAATATTATATTTACAAATTATTAGTTAATTAATTAATATAATATATATTATTTAATATAAGCATGTATAGTTTAACTATAACTTATTATAATAATAATAATAATAGTTATAATTAGTTAATAATTTATAATAATTATATTAATATTAATTTATATAAAAATCTTAATAATAATTACAATTAAATATTAATTACATAATAATTAATAATATTATATTAATATGTTATACATATTTGACTATTAGAATTAATCTTAAACTAATATAGTATAATAAATATAAAATTAATTAATAATTGTATAGATTTAGCAATTAGTCCAATTAATTATGATTTTCTAAATTATTTTATGATTTTAAAAAGGTTTATAAACAAAAGTTAATAAATAGTGTAATAATTAATTTATTAATTAAATTAGATATAACTAATTTTAAAATTTTGAAATAGATAATAGACAATTATTTATGAACAATTAATAAATTATCATTATAATTTAAAATGATAAATATTTCAAATAATATTTATTAAAATTAAAATTATATTTTATTGTTAAATTTGTAATTGAATGTTTGTTATTGAACAAACTCTAATGAATAATAGTATTAGGATAATTTTAATTAATATCATAATACTAATATTAATAATATTAAAATCATTATGATGCTTTGTCATAAAATAATTGTTTCAGTTCATACAAGTTTATTCAAAATAAAATAATTCTAATTTATCTTATCTTTTTGTCAATTATTAATATTTATGATAAATTAATTGCTGATAATAATTATAACAATTAAAGATAAACTTAATTAAATATATGTTTTAATATTGTTATACAATATTAATAAGTAAGAGATATTAATTCATATTAATTTTATAAACTTTAAATATTAATAGTGATCAAAATAAAATAATTGTTAATATTTAATGATTGTTAATAATTTTAAAATATATCAATATCTATTAAATAAAAATATTTAATCAATTATTATAAAATTGGAGGATTTTATCTATTAATTTATAATTACTAGATAAAATTAAATAATTATAAATATTGTAATTAAATATTATATTAATTTATAAATATGATATATTTAAATTATTATAATATAATATACAAATTGTTAAATTTAATAATTTAATTTATTAAATTATTAACTATATAGAATATAATTGAATTAATTTTATTATCTATATTATTAAATATATTAATAAATAAATAGTTTGAATAATTAATTAAATTATAATTAATAATTAATATTTAACAATTTATATATATAATTAAATTAAATCTTTTTATATTATTTAATATATATTGTATTAATCATGATTAATTATATTTGTAATATAAAATTAAATTTATATATGTACAGATAAATTGTCATAATTTATTATTATTTTAATAAATTTAATATAATAATAATCAATATTTATTTTATTATTATATATAATTATCTAAAAATAAATCTAATTATTTTTTCTTATGATTTATCATAATTAATTATACTCATGCACATTCAAATAATTTAATAAATTATAATAATTTATATATTAATTTCAAAATTAATATATAAATTATTAATATGAATATTAATAACTATATAATATATAGTTATTATATATTTTAATTATTTAATATCATTAATTATTTAATGAATAATTAATATTTAATTAATTATTAATTAATGAATATTGATATAATTTAATTTAATTTATATATCATTGATATATCTATTTTTTCTATTAAATAGAATAAAATAATTTTCAAATTATTAAAATATTATTGATTATTGAATAAACAATTGGTTTATGACAAAACAAATGGTCATAATGATTTGAAATAAATAATTGTTCAAATAGTCATAACTATTTGAATGTGTTCAAAAAATAGCTTTATTTTCTAAAATTATAATTATTAATTTTTGGAATATTAATAAATTTATATTTTTTTATTCAAAATACGCATGCATGAACAGAACCAATTATTTTATGACAAAACAAAATGTCATAATGTTTTAAATAGATAATTGTTTAGATAGTTATAACTATTTCAACTTGATCGATAAGAAAATTCATTTTTTTAATTTTGTTACTCTTTAATTTTTGGAATATTATTTTATCTCAAATAGGCTTATATGAACTGAAGCCATTATTTTATTACAAAACAAAAGCTCACGATGATTTGAAATAGATTATTATTCAAACAATCATAACTATTTGAACTTGTTTGGCAAACATATTTATTTTTTAAATCTTTTACTTATAAATGATTGAAATATTAATAAATTAATATTATTTTATTCTGAATAAGCTAGTATGAACAAAAACAATTGTTTTATGACAAAATAAAAAGTCATAACAATTTGAAATAAATAATTGTTCAAACAGTCATAACGATTTGAACTTATTCAGTAAACATATTTATTTTAAAATCTTTTACTTATTAATTGTCAAAATATTAATAAATTTGTATTATTTTAATCCAAATAAGGTTGAATAAATAGAAACTATTGTCTTATAACGAAACAAAAAGTCATAATGATTTGAAATAAATAATTGCTTAAATAGTCTTACTTTGAACCAGTTTGATAAACATATTTATTTATTTGAATTAAATAATAATAGATTTGATTATTTAAACAAAAGGTCATAACGATTTGAAATAAAGAATTGTTCATATAGCCTTAAACATTTGAACTAGTTCAGTAAACAAATTTATTTTATAAATCTTTTAGTTATTAATTTTCAGAATATTATTATATTAGAATTATTTTATTTCGAATAAACTTGTGTGAATAAAAATAATTGTTTTATGAGATAACAAAGGTTATAACAATTTGAAATATATAATTGTTCAAATAGTCATAACTATTTGAACTGGTTTAGTAAATAGATTAACTTTTTAAATCTTTTATTAATTTTTGAAGTATTAGTAAATTAGTATTATTTTATTCCAAATAGGCTTGTATGATGAAAAACAACCGTTTTATGACAAAACAAAAGTTCATAACAATTTGAAATAGATAATTATTCAAATGGCCATAATTATTTCAATAATTTGATAAACTAATTTATTTTTTAAAACTCCAACTTCTTAATTTTTGAAATATTAATAAAGCAATATTATTTTATTTTGGAAAAACTTTTATGTACTGAAACAATTATTTTATAATAAAATAAAAGGTCATAACGATTTTAAATAGATAATTGTTCAAATAGTCATAACTATTTGAACTTATTCGGTAAATAGATTTTTTAAAAATTTCTTGTTAATTTTCTAAATTTTAATAAATTGGTATTACTATATTTCGAATAAGCATGTATGAACTGAAACAATTATTTTTTGACTAAACAAAAGATCAGAATAATTTGGAATAGATAATTGTTCTAATAGTCTTAACTATTTGAACTACTTCAGAAGACACATTTATTTTTAAATCCTTATTATTTTCAAAATAGTAATAATTGGAATTATTTTATTCTGAATAATTTTGTATGAATAGAAACATTATTTTATAATAAAACAAAATGTCATAATGATTTGAAATAAATAATAGTTCAAATAGACATGACTATTTAAACTTGTTCGGTAAACAGATTTATTTTTTAAATCTCTAACTTACTAATTTTTAGAATAATAATAAATTAGTATTATTTTATTCCAAATAAACTTGTGTGAATAAAAACAATTGTTTTATGACAAAACAAAAGATCATAAAGATTTGAAATATATAATTGTTCAAATAATAATAACTATTTAAACTTGCTCGATGAACAAATTTGTTATTTAAATCTTTTACCTATTAATTTTAGAAATATTAATAAATTAATATTATTTTATTTTGAATAAGCTTGTATGAATAGAAATAATTAGTTTATGATAAAAAAAATTATCCTAATGATTTGAAATAGATAATTGTTCAAATAGTCAAGACTATTGAATGTGTTCGAAAAACATATTTATTTTTAAATTTTTATTTATTAATTTTTGGAGTTTTAATAAATTTATATTATTTTATTTGAAATAAGCTTGCATGAACGGAACTGATTGTTTTATGACAAAACAAATGGTCATAATGTTTTGAAATAGATAATTATTTAGATAGTCATAACTATTTGAACTTGTTCGGTAAACAGATTTATTTTTTTAATTATTATCTATTTGAATTATTATGACTATTGAATAATTATCTATTTCAAATTGTTATTACCTGTTGTTTGGAATAAAATAATATTAATTTATTAATATTTCAAAAATTAATACGTAAGAGATTTAGAAAATAAATCTGTTTGCCATACCAGTTTAATTAGTTATAACTATTTGACCAAATATTTATTTCAAATTGTTATGACCATTTGTTTTATCATAAAACAATTGTTTCTATTCATATAATCTTATTCGGAATAAAGTAATGCTAATTTATTAATATTTTGAAATTTAATAAGTAAAGGATTTAGAAAATGTATCTTTTAGCTTGACCTATGCAAACAATTATGACTATTTAAACAATTATCTATTTCAAATCGTTATGACCTTTTGTTTTCTCATAAAACAATTGTTTTTGTTCATACAAGCTTATTTAGAATAACATAATTCTAATTTATTAATATTTCAAAAATTAATAAGTGAGAGATTTAAAAAATGAATCTGTTTACCGAACAAGTTCAAATAATTATGGCTTTTTGAACAATTATCTAGTTCAAATTGCTATAACCTTTTGTATTGTCATAAAATAATTTTTTCTATTCATACAAGCTTATTTCAAATCTATTTATCGAATAATTTTGAATAGTTATGACTATTGGAACAATTATTTATTTCAAATTATTATAACCTTTTGTTTTGTCATAAAAAATTATTTTTGTTCATATTAGCTTATTCGAATTAAAATAATATTAATTTATTAATATTTCAACAATTAATAAGTAAAAGATTTAAAAAATAAATATGTTTACCGAACAAGTTCAAATAGTAATAACTATTTGAATAATTATCTATTTCAAATCGTTATGACCTTTTGTTTCATCATAAAACAATTATATCAATTCATATAGGCTTATTTAAAATAAAATAATACTAACTTATTACTATTCCAAAAATTAATGAGTAAGAGATTTAAAAAATGAATCTAATTACCAAACAAGTTCAAATAGTTCTGACTATTTGAACAATTATCTATTTCAAATTGTTATGACCTTTTATTTTGCCATAAAACAATTGTTTCTATTCATACAAGCTTATATCAAATAAAATAATATAAATTTACTAATATTCCAAAGATTAATAAGTAAAAATATATAAAATAAATTTGTTTTTTTAAACACGTTCAAAATAATTATGACCATTTGAACAATTATCTATTTCAAATCATTATGACCTTTTGTTTTGTCATAAATCAATTGTTTTTATTCATAAAAACTTATTCGAGATAAAATAACACTAATTTATTAAAATTTCAAAAATTAATAAATAAAATATTTAAAAAATAAATTTGTTTATTGAGTGAGTTCAAATAATTATGACTATTTAAATAATTATTTATTTCAAATCATTATGATCCATTGTTTGTAATAAAACAATTGTTTCTATTCATACAAAATTATTCAAAATAAAATGATGCTAATTTATTAATATTTTGAAAATTAATAAGAGATTTAAAAACTATATCTGTTTATCAGACTAATTCAAATAATTATGACTATTTGAATAATTATATATCTCAAATCGGTATGATCTTTGTTTTGTCATAAAACAATTGTTTTTGTCCATACAAACTTATTCAGAGTAAAATATTGCTAAACTAATAATATTCTCAAAATTAATAAGTAAGAGATTTAAAAAATAAATGTATTTGTTGAACCAATTCAAATAGTTAAGACTATTATAATAATTATCTATTTTAAATCATTTTGACCTTTTGTTTAGTCATAAAATAATTGTTCAGTTCATACATGCTTATTTGAAATAAAATAATACTATTTTATAAACATTCAGAAAATTAATAAGCAAGGAATTAAAAAATAAATATGTTTACCAAATAAGTTTAAATAGTTATGACTATTTAAACAATTATCATTTTAAAATTGTTATAACCTTTTGTTTTATCAAAAAATAATTGTTTCATTTCATAAAAGCTTATCCAAAATAAAATAATATTACTTTATTAATATTTCAAAAATTAAGAAGTTGGAGATTTAAAACATAAATCATTTTATCGAATCAATTCAAATAGTTATGGCCATTTGATCAATTATATATAAAAAAATTACTTAATAGTAATTATTTATGATTTAGTTAAGTATATTAGATATTAAAAATTATAGTATAATTAAAATTATATACCATTTATTCTATTAATACTATAACTTAATTAATATAATAATTATTATCATTATTATAATTTATAATAGAAATTAAAACAAATATATTATAATAATTTTGATTAATTTATGAATAATAAATACTATTAAATATTAGTTAATATTATTATTTAATTTATTATTATAAATAATAATTATAACGATACTTTTAATTATATTATAGTAAAAAAAACTAATATATTAATTAATATAAAATTAATATATTAATATAATATATTAAATATTAAATATTAGTTATATTATTAAAATATCATTATATTTATTTATTATATTATAAATTTATAATAATCATTAAACTATATAATTGGATATAGTAACTATTTTATTTTAATAATTATTAATTAATTATATTATTCATATAAATTATAATTATTAATTTTATTTAATATAGTTATAATATATTAAAATAATTATTAAAATTATTATAATATATTTTTTAATAATATAATATGTAACAATATATATTAGTTTTAATATTTAAAATTAATATTTAAAATTTAAATATTTATATTATATTTTAATTAGTTATATATTATAATTAAATTAGATTATTATTTAATTATATAAATAAATTAGATTTAATATTTAAAATTAATATATATTATAGTATTAAATATAACTAGTAAAAATATATTTAATAATAATTATTAAAATATTTGTTAAATAATTTGAAAATTAATAAATATAATTAATTATTTATTAGTTATATTAAATTAAAATCAATAATTCATATTAATATCTTTATATGAATAATTATATAAATTAATTAATAATATTTATTATATACTATCTTCTCAATTAATAAATATTTGTAGTAATTAATTAATATAATTAAGCATATATATAAATATCATATAAGTAATACTATAAATAACTATTAATTATAGTTATAATAATAATATTAGTTAATTTTAAACTTTATTAATCAATTAAATCAATTTTATTTATTATATTAATCTATAAATAATATTATACATATTACAATAAATATTAATTAATATTTTTTTAAATAACTTTAATATTTAACTTTAAAATTAATATATTTGTAATCAAGCAACTAATACGATATATATTATTTATATATATAATTAATATTTATTAGTTTATCATTATTAAAAGAATAAATTCATTAAATTATATAAATTAACTAAATAATAGTAAATAATATTATTTATTAATATTTAAAAAGTCATATATGAATAATAAAAAATAAATAATATGTTTGAATAAATTGTTAAGAATATATTTATTGATTTATTATAATTAATATAATTAATTTAGAAATAATTTAATTTATAACATTACTATATAATTATGAATTAATTATATAAATTTAAATTTAAACTACATTATATAATTAATATTATTACTAAATGAATTAAAATATTATTTATGTAAATATAATAATAATTATAATTATAAATTATATAGTAATAATTTTACTATATAATACTAAATATAAATTACAATAAATTAAGTATTTATATACTTAACTATATATAAATATAATAATTTATAATAATTGTTTTATGACAAAACAAAAATTTTAACGATTTGAGATTGATAATCATTCAAATAGTCATAATTATTTGAATTGGTTTGGTAAACAGATTTAGTAATAAGTTAGTATTATTTTATTTTGCATAAGCCTATATGAATTGATATAATTGTTTTATGGTGAAACAAAAGGTCATAACGATTTGAAATAGATAATTATTCAGATAGTTATTACTATTTAAACTTGTTTGGTAAACTTATTTATTTTTTAAATCTTTTACTTGTTAATTGTTGAAATATTAATAAATTAATATTATTTTAATCTGAATAAGCTAATATGAACAAAAATAATTGTTTTAGGACAAAACAAAAGGTCATAACGATTTGAAATAAATAATCATTCCAACAGTCATAACTATTCAAAATTATTTGGTAAACAAATTTGAAATAAGCTTGTATGAATAGAAAAAATTATTTTATAACAATACCAAAGGTTATAGCAATTTAAACTAGATAATTGTTCAAATAGCCATAATTATTTGAACTTGTTCGATAAACAGATTCATTTTTTAAATCTCTCACTTATTAATTTTTGGAATATTAATAAATTAGAATTATGTTATTTTGAATAAGCTTGTATGAACAAAAACAATTGTTTTGTGAGAAAACAAAAGCTCATAACGATTTGAAATAGATAATTGTTCAAATAGTCATAATTGTTTGCACTGGTTAAGCCAAAAGATACATTTTCTAAATCCATTACTTATTAATTTTTAAAATATTAATAAATTAGCATTACTTTATTCCGAATAAGATTATATGAACAGAAACAATTGTTTTATGATAAAACAAATGGTCATAATGATTTGAAATAAATATTTGGTCAAATAGTTATAACTAATTGAACTGGTATGGCAAACAGATTTATTTTTTAAATCTCTTACATATTAATTTTTGAAATATTAATAAATTAATATTATTTTATTCCAAACAAACTTATATGAACAAAAACATTTGTTTTATGACAAAACAAAAGGTAATAACAATTTGAAATAGATAATTATTCAAATAGTCATAATTATTTGAAATAGTTTTGTAAACAAAATTTCTATGACTTTTTGTTTTGTAATAAAACAATTGTTTCTATTCATACAAGCTTATTCGGATTAAAATAATATTAATTTATTAATAT
Source organism: Durio zibethinus (assembly GCF_047325235.1). NCBI lineage: Eukaryota > Viridiplantae > Streptophyta > Magnoliopsida > Malvales > Malvaceae > Durio > Durio zibethinus. The sequence continues at coordinate 835,254 of NC_143168.1, read as the reverse complement.
TTTGACAATTAATAAGTGAAAGATTTAAAAAATAAATATATTTACCAAACAAGTTCAAATAGTCAAGACTATTTGAATAATTATCTATTTCAAATAATTGTGACCTTCTATTTTGTAATAAAATAATTGTTTCAGTTAACATAAGCTTATTTGAAATAAAATAGCTCTAATTTATTAATATACCAAAAATTAATGAGTAAGAGAATTAAAAAAATGAATCTATTTACCAAACAAGTTCAAATAGTTATGACTATCTAAATAATTATCTATTTCAAAACATTATGACCATTTGTTTTGGCATAAAATAATTAGTTCTATTCATGCAAGCTTATTTCAAATAAAATAATATAAAATTATTAAAACTCCAAAAATTAATAAATAAAAATTAAAAAAATAAATATGTCTTTTGAACACATTCAATAGTTATGACTATTTGAACAATTATCTATTTCAAATCATTATGACAATTTGTTTTGTCATAAACCAATTATTTCTATTCATATAAGTTTATTCGAAATAAAATAATATTAATCTATTAATATTTCTAAAATTAATAAGTAAAAGATTTAAATAATAAATCTGTTTAACGAGCAAGTTCAAATGGTTCTTACTATTTGAACAATTATATATTTCAAATCTTTATGATCTTTTTGTTTTGTCATAAAACAATTGTTTCTATTCACACAAGTTTATTTGGAATAAAATAATACTAATTTATTATTATTTTAAAAATTAATAAGTTAGAGATTTAAAAAATAAATTTGTTTACTGAACAAGTTTAAGTAGTCATGTCCATTTGAACTATTATTTATTTCAAATCGTTATGACATTTTGTTTTATTATAAAATAATTGTTTCTATTCATACAAAATTATTTAGAATTAAATAATACCAATTTATTACTATTTTGAAAATTAATAAGGATTTAAAAATAAATGTGTTTTCCAAAGTAGTTCAAATAGTTAAGACTATTAGAACAATTATCTTTTTCAAATTATTCTGATCTTTGGTTTAGTCAAAAAATAATTATTTTAGTTCATACATGCTTATTTGAAATATAGTAATAGTAATTTATTAAAATTTAGAATATTAATAAGAAATTAAAAAAAATCTATTTACCGAATAAGTTCAAATAGTTATGACTATTTGAAAAATTATCTATTTAAAATCGTTATGACCTTTTATTTTATCATAAAATAACTATTTCAGTACATAAAAGTTTTTCCAAAATAAACTAATATTGCTTTATTAATATTTCAAAAATTAAGAAGTTGGAGTTTTAAAAAATAAATCAGTTTATCAAATTATTTAAATAATTATGGCCATTTGAATAATTATCTATTTCAAATCATTATGAACTTTTGTTTTGTCATAAAACAATTTTTTTTCATCGTACAAGCCTATTTGGAATAAAATAATACTAATTTACTAATATTTCAAAAATTAATAAAAGATTTAAAAAGTTAATCTGTTTACTGAACCAGTTCAAATAGTTATGACAATTTGAACAATTATGTATTTCAAATTATTATAACCTTTTGTTATCTCATAAAACAATTATTTCTATTCACACAAGTTTATTCAAAATAAAATAATACTAATATAATAATATTCTGAAAATTAATAACTAAGAGATTTAAAAAATAAATTTGTTTACTGAACTAGTTTAAATCTTTAAGGTTATATGGACAATTCTTTTATTTCAAATAGTTATAACCTTTTGTTTTGTCATAAAACAATTTTTTCATTTCTTAGTAACTTATTCGGAATAAAGTAAAACAAATTTATTAAAATTTCAAAAATTAATAAGCAAGAGACTTAAAAAACAATTTAGTTTGCCTAACCAGTTCAAATAATTATGACTTTTTGAATAATTATCTATGTCAAATCATTATTTTTTTTATTTTATCATAAAATAAATGTTTTTGTACATATAAGTTTATTCAGAATAAAACAATATTAATTTATTAATATTTTGAAAATTAAGAAGTAAGAAATTTAAAAAGTAAAATTGTTTACTAAACCAGTTCAATTAGTTATAACTATTTGAACAATTATTTATTTCAAATCATTATGACCATTTGTATTGTGATAAAATAATTATTTCTGTTCATACAGTCTTATTCGGAATAAAGTAATACTAATTTATCAATATTTCAAAATTAATAAGTAATAGATTTAAAAAAAGAATCAATTGGCCTGACTAGGGCAAATAGTTATGATTGTTTGAATAATTATCTATTTCAAATCATTATGACCTTTTGTTTTATCACAAAACAACTGTTTTTGTCAGTACTAGCTTATTTGAAATAATATAATTCTATTTTATTAATATTCTAAAAATTAATAAGAGATTTAAAAAATGAATATATTTATCAAACAAGTACAAATAATTGTGATTATTTGAATAATTATCTATTTCTAATTGCTATAACTTTTTGTTTTGTCCTAAAACAAAATTTTCTATTCATACAAGCTTATTTAAAATAAAATTATACAAATTTATTAATATTCTGACAAGTAATAAGTAAAAGAATTAAAAAAATAAATCTATTTATCAAATAAATTTAAATAATTATGACTATTTGAATAATTATTTATTTTAAATTGTTATGACTTTTTGTTTTCTCATGACACAATTTAATATTTATTAATTGAAATAGTCAATTATTATAATACTTAACTTTATATTTAATTAAATAATAATTTAATAAAGATTAAAATTAAATAGTTTTGATAATAAATTTAGATAATTATTAGGATAGTTAATTATTTTAATTAATTAAGATAATAATATAGTTATTTTTTGAGAATAAATAATAATTATCCAATTATGGAATTTTTAGAAATTTCAAATATTAGTATCTTATTATTTAAAATTAAACAAATTTAAACTTAAATTAGAATAATATTCAAATAGTTATGAATATTTGAATGCATTGACATAACTATATTATTGTTATAAATAATTTTTAATTAGCTACTTAATAAATCAAATAATATATATATTTAACAAAATAGATACAATTAACTCAAATATTAATTATTAATTAAAAATAAATTATAATAAAAAATAAACTATTTGTTGTGTAATATAATTATATTACATAATTATATAAATTTATAAGCAATCTAATAAATTTATTCATAATTAATAAATAATTATAAATTAATATAAATCATAAAAATTAATATTTATATCTGTTTATCGATTAATAATTATATTCTAAATAAAAGCTTTAAATTTGTTATGAGATCTTATAACTATTATTAGCTAATTTATCATAAATAAATTTAATTCAAATTTGAATTATCTAATAAAATATATATAATAATAATTAACAAAAGAATATTAAATTCTTAGTTATAATCTATATAGTTATAATTAATTTAATTAAATAATTTTAATTATCAATTAATTTATAATTAATAAAAACTATAGCTATTTTATAATTTATTTATTTATTATTTATAAATATTTAATTAACTTAATTAAGTTAATTTTAATAAATTAAATTATTTCTTAGTTATAATTATTATTATAAATACTTATAATTTATTATTGATTTTAATTTGAATATTTTAATTATTGATTTTTATTAATTAATAGATATCTAAAAAGATTTATTTTTTAGATCTATTATTAATTTTTAAAATATTAATAGAGTAGTATTAATTTATTCCTAACAAACTTATATAGACAAAAACATTTGTTTTATGACAAAAGAAAATGTCATAATTATTTGAAATAAATAATTGTTCAAATAATCATAATTATTTGAACTGGTTAGATAAGCAGAACTATTTATTAAATCTCTTATGAATTTTTGAAATATTAATAAATTCATTTTATTATATTATGAATAAGCTAGTATGAATTGAAAAAATTATTTTATGACAAAACAAAAGGTCATAACGATTTAAAATCGATAATTGTTTATATAGTCTTAACTATTTAAACTGGTTCAACAAACAAATTTATTTTTTAAATCTCTTAGTTATTAATTTTCAAAGTATTATTAGATTAGTATTATTTTATTTTGAATAAGCTTGTATGAACATAAATAATTGTTTTATGATAGAACAAAAAAGGTTTATTTTTTAAATAACTGATTTAAACTATACATTTATTCAAATAGTCATAACTATTTAAACATGTTTGATAAATAAATTTATTTTTTAAATTTCTTACTTATTAACTTTTGAAAGATTAATAAATTAGTATTATTTTATTCTGAAGCTTGTATGATAAAAAACAATTGTTATATGACCAAACAAAAGGTAATATTATGTTTAAATATTAAATTAATATATATATATTAATTAGATAAAACTAATTTATTATAATTATAACCAATATGAACTGGTTGGGTAATTGATTTAAGAATTTATCAATTTATTAATAATATATATAATAATTAATTTAATTATTAAACTTTCAAAAGTTAATAAGTAAGAAATTTAAAAAATAAATTTATTTTTATACATATTATAATTAATTAATATATTAACTTTAACATCAATATATTATAAAATTAATATAATTTTGATGAAATAATATAATATAATTTTATTAACATTCAAAAAATTAATAAGCAAAAAATTTTAAAAAATAAATATGTTTATCGAACAAGTTCAAATAGTTATAACTATTTGAACAATTATCTATTTAAAATCATTATGACTTTTTGTTTTATCATAAAACAATTGTTTGAGTTCAATAAAACTTATCCAAAATAAAATAATATTACTTTATTACTATTTCAAAAATTGAGAATTGGAGATTTAAAAAATAAATCAGTTTACCGTAATTATATTAGATATTAGTTAGGACTAATAAATAAAAATTTAATTAATTATAATTAAACAAATCATAATTACTATAGTTATTAATTTTTAAAATAAATTATTTGTATTATTTTAATTGAAATAAACTTTTGTAAATTTAATTATTAATTAATTATAATTAAATTCATAATTAATAAAATAGTAAAATAATATTATATTATTTAATAATTGTATACAATTATAGTTTTTATGAATTGAAATAATTAAAATTTATAATTATTTATAATTATTAAAAAATAATTTTAATTACTGTTGGAATAATTACCTATTTCAAATCGTTCTGATATTATTTATTATTAATTTAATTAATTATAATATTATTAATATTATGCATATTTATTTAAAATATTAATATAATTAATAACAATAATTAATATATTTTTAGTAAACTAATAAGTATAATTATTATTTGTACTAATTTATTATAATAAATTTAAATATATAATTAACTTCATATCTAATATTCACAATTAAATATTATACTACATAATAAATATTTATAATCCTAACTAATAGTCTAATATTATCTAATCTAATAATATTTTTAATAAGATTCTAATAGTAATTAATTCTAATAGTCTATTTATATTCTATTATAAAAAGAAATTATATTAGGTACAGGTCTCCAGAGATGCCAAATATAATTGCTTTCAAAATTATTTTTCTTTTAATAAACTCATGCCTTCTATAGTCTCCTTTTGTTTAGTCATAAAATAATTGTTTCAGTTCATACATGCTTATTCAAAATAAAATAATACTAATTTATTAACATTCAAAAAATTAATAAGTAAGAAATTTAAAAAAATAAATTTGTTTACCCAACAAGTTCAAATAGTTATGATTATTTGAATAATTATCTATCTAAAATCATTATGACTTTTTATTTTATCATAAAGCAATTGTTTTAGATCAAAAAAGCTTGTCCCAAATAAAATAATATTACTTTATTAATATTTTAAAAATTGATAAGTTAAAGATTTAAAACATAAATCAGTTTATCAAATCAGTTAAAATAATTATGGCCATTTGAACATTTATTTATTTCAAATCATTATGAACTTTTGTCTTGACATAAAACAATTGTTTTTCATCATACTAGCTTATTAGTAATAAAATAATAATATTTCAAAAATTAATAAGTAGGAGATTTAAAAAAATAAATCTGTTTATCGAACCAATTCAAATAGTTATAACTATTTGTATTTCAATTTCTTATAACCTTTTGTTTTTTCATAAAACAATTATTTCTATTCATACAAGATTATTCGGAATAAAATAATAATAATGTAATAATATTCTAAAAATTAATAACTAATAGATTTGAAAAATAAATTTGTTTGCTAAACTAGTTCAAATAGTTAAGGCTATAGGAATAATTCTTTATTTTAAATTGTTATGATACTTTGTTTTATCGTAAAATAATTTTTTCACTTAAAATTAAAAAATAATTTAAAGTAAATTAATTTTAAATAATTGTTTATTATATTTAATAATTATTATTAAATAATTATTTTAATTAATTATTTTTATTTTGGATAAACTTTAAATATTAATTATTAATCTATATATTAATATTTAAACCATTGTAATATTAAATAGATATAATTAATTATAACATAATAAAGTAGTAATTTAAGTAATTACAATTAATATCTATATTTTAATTGTTAATTTATTTAATAATTAGATTAAATAATTAGATTTATTTGTATTAATTATTAAGCTATCGCAATATTTATTACTTAAAATAAATTTTAATATTTATTTTTAATTTAAACAAATTAATATATTAAAACAATATATATTAGTTTTAATATTTAAAATTTAAATATTTATATTATATTTTAATTAATTATATATTATAATTAAATTAGATTATTATTTAATTATAACATTATTTTAATTTTACATTAATAAGTAAAAATTTTAATTAATTTTAATTATATAAATAAATTAGATTTAATATTTAAAATTAATATATATTATAGTATTAAATATAACTAGTAAAAATATATTTCATAATAATTATTAAAATATTTGTTAAATATTTTGAAAATTAATAAATATAATAGTAATATTAAATAATTATTATTATAAACAATATTAATTGATTTGAAAATTATATTAATCAATTAATTTAATATATAATATTATAATAAGTTATAGTATAACTTATTATTGTAAGTATATATTTTTATAATTTTATTTATAATAATAACAATTAAGGTTATTAATTATTTTAATAATTTATAATACTAATAATATTATAATTATCCTAATAATTACTAATAATGATTATCTTTAATTAATATTATATAATAGAATTTAATATAAATAATTTATTACTAATAGAAACATAATTTAAATATTTATTATATTTATCATTAAAAATTAAGATATATATTATAAATATATAATTAATATCATAATTTAAAATTTTAACAAACTATTTAAACTATATATTTATTTATATTATGATATTGATATGAAATATTATAATTGATTAAGTTAAATAACTTAACTAATATAATCTAATATTATATAATTATTTATTATAATAATTTAATATTATTAAATTTATTAATTAATAATTTTGGATTATAATAAGTCACAAAACAATTGTTTCTATTCGTACAAGCTTATTTGAAATAACATAATTCTAACATAATTATATGATTATAATTTATAATTACATAAATTATAATTACTAATCAAATACTTGTATATAAATTATAATATATACATTATATTATATATAAAGTACAAAAAAATAACTTAATGGAGTAATTCAAATATTATATTATAGAAATATAAATTTAATTTAATTTTATAACTTGTATTATAATTTGATGATAAATTGATTAATATATTAATTATTTAATTATAATTAACACTTATATAAATAGATAATTTATCATAATATGTTAATCAAATATATATTATAATATTATATATAATATAATATTAGTTAATTATATTCATTAGTTATATAAATTAAATACATTCATATTATTATAATAATTAATTTTAAAATTGAATATTTAAATTATATTAAAATTTTATTTGTTATTAATTATACAAATTAATTGTTATTTTTTTAATTATAAATACTGATATTATTAATTTAATATACTATATTAATATTATACTATAAAAAATTATATAATATAGTTTAAAATATAATTATAATAATTTAATAGCATTTGTTATAAATTAATATTTATATTTATTAAAAATATAATATATAATAACCATTTAAACTGGTTCAACAAACACATTTATTTTTTAAATCTCTTACTTACTAATTTTTGGAATATTATTAAATTAGTATTATTTTAATATGAATAAGCTTATATAAAAAGAAACAATTGTTTTATGACAAAATAAAGATCATAACAATTTGATATAAATAATTGGTCAAATAGTAATAACTATTTGAACTGTTCTGGTAAATAAATTTAGTTTTTAAATTTCTTATTAATTTTTAAAATATTAATAGATCAGTATTATTTTATTTTGAATAATTTTGCATGAACAGAAACAATTGTTTTATGACAAAAAAGGTCATAATTATTTGGACTTATTCAATAAATAGATTTATTTTTTAAATCTCCTACCTACTAACTTTCAAAGTATTAATCAATTAGTATTATTTTATTCCAAAAACAATTATATGAATAGAAATAATTGTTTTATATGATAAATCAAAGGGTCATAACTATTTGAATATGTTCAAAAAATATATTTATTTTTAAAATTTTTACTTATTAATTTTTGAAATATTAATAAATTTATATTATTTTATTCAGAATACGCTTGTTTGAATAGAAACAATTGTTTTAGGACAAAACAAAATGTCATAACAATTTGAAATAGATAATAGTTCAAATGAACATGACTATTTAAATTTGTTTGGTAAACAATTTTTTTTTAAAATCTCCAACTTATTAATTTTTAGAATATTAATTGATTAGTATTATTTTATTTTGAATAAACTTGTATGAATAGAAACATATGTTTTATGACAAAACCTAACTATTTGAACTAGTTTGGTAAACACATTTATTTTTTAAATCTCTTACTTACTAATTTTTGGAATATTATTAAATTAGTATTATTTTAATATGAATAAGCTTGTATGAAAAGAAATTAATCATTATATTTAATTTTATTTATTTACTTATCAACTATTTAATTAATAGTTTTTAAATTAGTATTAAAAATAGTCTATAATATATTATTATTAATAAAAAGTATGTTATTTATATATTATAATTAATAACTTATAATTACTATATTATTTAATAATATAAAAAAGTTTAATTTTACTAAATATATTTTAAGATTATTTATATAAACTAGTATATAAACTATACTTTGATAAGATTAATTTATTCTTATAAATTAATATATTTTATTAATAATAGTATTAATTATTAATATTATATATTAATATAATTTATCTGATTATTATAATAATATTATTCAATATTAAATAGTATTATATTTAAATATAATTTTATTAAATTATGATAATAATATAATTTAGAGATTTAAGATTATAAAAATATTTATAATAATTACTATTTATAATATTAATTATTATAATAATATAATAATTTATTAAATTAATATTTTATAATTAGATATATTTAAAATATATTTATATTTAATATCTATAATATAATTATAATACTTACTATAAAATATGATTATATTATTAATCAAGTTATATTTATAATTATAGACTTAATATAATTAAATAACTATTAATAATTATAATAAATATAATTATAACTTAATTATAATATTAGTAAACAATTATAGTATATAATAATATAATTAATTATAATTAATCAAAATAAATAATTTCTAATATTCTATTTATAATAATTTATAAATTATTTATAACTATTTATAAGTTATTTAAAATATTATAATAGTATTAATTTATCTATTATATAATATTATTATAATTAATACAATTATAATAAAACTAATAGTTATAGAATTATAACTAATTATTTATACTATTAGAATAATTATTAAACCAAATTTATATTAATAAAATTTATATTTAGAATAATTATAATTAGTATTATTATCTATTACAATATTAAGCTTGTATGAATTCATTAATATCTGATAATGTTATCAGATAGCAAAAATAAATTATATTTAATTTATAATTCAAACTATTTAACATTAAATTTTTGTCTTAATTATTTATCAATAAATTTAATTTTTAAATTATCAAACAAATATTATTTTTAATTTGAAATAAATATAATTTAATATTACATAATTATATAAATTTATTGAATTATAAAAAATTAATATTGTATTAATAATTAATTTAAATTAATATATTATATTATTCTATTTTGATTTAATATTATTGATATAATTTAATATATTATTGAATTATTGAATTAATTATTATTAAATAATTATTGATTTAAAATAAAATCAAACAGTACATAAATATTATTAAATTTATATAAATTTAATTTAAAATTTAATAATATTTAATATTAATAATAACAAATAGTTATACAAACTTATAAATAATTAATTTGAATTATTTAATATTATAATTTATTGCTTATAACTAATAATAAATTTAATTAATAAATTATAATATTTAATAATAAAAATAATATCATTATTAATGATAAAAATGATTATTAAACTCTGAAGATTTATTAGTGTATTATAATCATATTAAATTGATATTATCTATCAATTTTATAAAAAAAAAACATTTATTTAAAACATAATTCAAATATTAACTTATATAATCTTATATAATTATTGATTAGTTGATAATTTAACTTATTATATTAGTTTAATAATCTCTATTAACTTATTTAATATTTTAAATATTAAAATAATTTTTAATAATAATTAAATTCAAATGGGTTATACATTTAATAATAATCATTAATATATTCTAATACATATATATCCTAATTAACAATTAATTATTAATTATAAATATTTAACATAATTAATATTTTATATTATAGTATAAATATTAATTATTTAATTATTTTAATAATAACATATTAATTAAAATTATTATCAAATAGTATATAAATCAATTAATTACATTTACAAATTAATAAATGTTAATTAATAAATTAACTAATATTAATTAAAAACAATAATTAAAATATTTGCAATTGTTTCTAATAATATTAATTATTATAAAGCTAATACAATATATAATATATTTAATAATTTATAATATAAATTATTGTAGATACCCTATTTAGTTCGGACCCAAACCCATTGGGCTCGATCCAATAGGATTTGGGTCTAAGCCAATTGGACCCGATTTAGGATCCAATTAGCTGGCCCAATGGATTTTTATTTTTATTTTCATTATTTAATATATATTTTTTATTATTTTTATTATTTATCTACTTTTATTTTTTATTATTATTTATCTATTTCTTTTATTTATCTAATTATTATTATTATTTTTTGTTAGCTATTAATATATTTATCTTTTTATTTTGATTAATTTTCGGTTAAGATTAGGATAAAAAAATTGGAATGAATTTGGCTATGATTTAGGAATTGGCAGAGTTGGGATTGGATTTAAAGATTGAATCCGAATCCCAGAAAGAGTTGGGATTGATCAGAAACTCTTCTAATCAATCCCTATGAATAGGTGCTGGAAGAACAGAAAAGGACATACAGAAAAAAGACATAGAGAAGAAACAGAAGCTAAAAAGGGTTTTGGTGCGTTAGAACAACTCTAGGAATCGGTGAGAATTTTTGGAGAATTTTTTTGTGAATTTTTTCTGGAAATTTTTGAAAAATTTTCAGATTTCGGTTGAATTTTTCGACGACTTTTTCGGCCAACTTTCCAGTTTCCAGTAACTTTTCTAGAAATCGATCAGTTTTTCGACGAACTTCCGACAAAAAACCCAAATTCCGGTAAAGTTGAAAGTATCAATTTTCCTTGAAAATAAACTTTCTAAAAAATATTTTTGAGAAAAAGTTGAAAGTATCAATTTTCCTTGAAAATAAGCTTTCTAAAAAAAATATTTTTAGGGAAAAGTTGAAAGTATCAATTTTCCCTACACAAAAGCAATCATTGTTTTTCTTTTCCTTTTATTTTCTTTAATAATCCGACAATGGAGTCTCTGCAAGTGAAACAATAGTTTTCTTGCATACTCTTGAGGTGAGGGAATTTTCTCAATTTTTTGCTAAAAGAATTAGAGTCAATTGAGAATAATTTCTGATAATTAATTACTTGGTAAATTTTTAAGGCTTATTGGATAACACAAAATTAAGCTGGTACCATCTTTCGATGGGCGTTGTGAGGGTGCTATAACCTTCCTCACACGTAACCGAATTCCGAAACCCTGTTCTGGTTAGTAGACCTGAACCTATTCTTTTAGGGACCCTTAAATTTAGGTGTTCCCTGAAAGGATAGATTCCTTAGGTGGCCAATCGCACCTAGATAAAAAAGATTGGTGGCGACTCCTTAAGTCAATGTCTAGCGATAGATCCCTGGATCTAGATGTAAAGACAGCTTGACAACTTCGCTGGAGACACTTTGAGAGTCAAGCCAGCAAATAAATTTGTGTTATCCAAAAGCCTAATAAAATTGAACCTTTTTGTATATATTTTATTTATTCATTCATGTTTATTTACTTTATTAATTATGTCATTCATATACATGTGCATAACATGAGCTCTATACCCGACCTCCGTCCCTCTATGAGGGAGTAAAGTACCTATTGCTTTCGTAAGGTCTAATGCCTCCGCAGTGGCTAGCGAAATACTCCCACTCAAATTGAACCTTTTTCGCTTGTAGCCTGTAATGGGTAAGGATTAGGGTGCCTTACTAGTTTGTGATGGACAAGGATGTAAGAAGCAATTTAGGAACCTTTAGACTTTAACCTTGAACCACATATAGTGAACCTTAGAAGTGCCTAAACCTAAGATAGAGCCCTTTCTACCCAATGATAGGTATACCCTGAAACTAGGGCATAAAAAGGGTGTTTATCTAATCATTTTAATAGTCTGACTTTGTGCATCATTTTCATTATCATATGTAACATTATGCATCGACATCACTTTTCAGTTCATTTGTGAAACTAACTAAGTTGTTTGTCTGATTTTGTGCATCTGTATTATTTTCATGATCATGTTTTAACATTATCATTTGCATCCATTTCATATTAGATTTCATCCATGAAAATGTACATTTCATTCATGCATCAACGTATCATACACAAAGCATAGCATAGCATTTCTAATCATATTGTGGTGCTAAAGGTTCAAGGATAGCCCTACCAAGCAACCTTACCCATTGATATAACATGAGAGCCAGAGCTAGACAAATGGAGTAGGAAAACTCTCACAGATTTGAAAAATTGGAAAAAGCTCAGGAAAAAATTGAGAATGAGTTAAGTAAAATTTTGGATGCTCTCAACAAGTTAAATAAGAAGAAAGGAGTAGAAGAGAACACAAGCCAACAAGGTCCTGTATCATAAGAAGTGACTGAGCCCCTATATCCATCTGGTTTTGGTCCACCTCAAGCCCAGTCTACACAAGAGGTTCCACCACAACACTTCACGTATCCTACATATCCTGGAATGCCATCAGCTTCTAATCCAAGGCATTACCATAGCTATGTGAATCCTGTCTTTACTGAAAAGGCAGTTGAACCAATTCAAATCCCTGATCTGGATGAACTGAAAAGAAAAGACAAGGAAAAGATAAAAATGAAAGCTTAGGAAAACTCTAAAATTAGTATGCTAGAACAAAGGCTACGGGCTGTGGAAGGAATTGGTTTCTATGGTTCAGTTGATGCTGCTGGATTTTGTTTAGTCCCTAATGTGGTCATTTCTTCTAAGTTCAAAATACCATAATTTGAAAAATATGATGGCACAAAGTGCCCAAAAACTCATATTACCATGTATTGTCGAAAGATGGCAGCCTATGCTCATGACGAAAAGCTACTAATGCATGTTTTCCAAGATAGTCTTATTGGTTTTGCTGTTAGGTGGTATATCCAGTTAGATAGAAATCGCATCCATTCCTGGAGTGACATGGCCCATGATTTTATCAGTCAATATCGACATATCATGGATTTGACCCTTGATCGTTTATCTTTATAAAACCTAGAGAAAAAGGCTAATGAGACTTTTAAAGAGTATGCCTAGAGGTGAAGGGATATTGCTTCTCAAGTACAACCTCCTCTGACTGAGAAAAAAACTATAGTATTGTTTGTCAGCACTTTGAAGTCTCCCTATTATGAAAAGATGATAGGGAATGCAACAAAGAATTTCGTCGACATGGTGATCTTTGGAGAAATTATTGAAAGTGCCATAAAAAATGGTAAGTTGAAAGGAGGAGAAACCAAGAAGGCATCAGAAAAGAAAGAAACTGAAGCTTAAGCTGTGAGCTTTGATAGATAACATTTCAGGGGTTATCAACCCTATCCACCCCAAGGTTACTCTCCATACTATCCTACTGTGAATAATGCCTCATCTTACCTATACCAGCTAGCTCCACAACCACCTTATTCATCCATATATCGATCAATTTTTAGCCCTCAAGATCTTACATATAGCCTTAACATTCAAACTCCTGCAAGAGCTCGAATTCACCATACTAACCCAACAAGTGGTTCATGAGAGTAACGAATTACTCAAGAAAAACTTATATTTGATCCAGTCCCCATGACTTATATGGAGTTATATTGAGAACTCTATAATAGCCATTTGATTGCCCTCAGCCATGTGGAGTCACTTAAGCCACCCTATCCTAAGTGGTATGATCCTACAATCCACTGCGACTACCACTATGGAATTGCTAGCCATTCTACTAAAAATTGCACTGCTTTAAAGCATAAGGTGCAACGGTTGATCAATGATGGAATGGTAAGTTTTGATCAAATAAAAGCAACAACACCTAATGTTAGTGGCAATCCATTACTAAATCACAATGTTAATGCTCTGAGTGAAAATTAAGAACACATTGGTCAGAAAGGGTCTAGAGAGTCACAATGAATTGAGGGGCAAGATGTCAATAAAGATTCTTCACCTGATCGCATAAGTGGACAATTTTGGAGAATGGAGATAAGGCTGGTTGAAAGAATTTTTTTTCTCATTTTAAGATTTCTTTTAGAGTAATGTTAGGTTTCTTTTTTGCAATATGATTTCACTTCTTATCATTTTAATAAAGGCAAGTTAATGCATTTCATTACATTTTCTTTTTCACTCGACCATTACTCCAAGCTTTGTTACTTTTCATAAATTTATATTCCCATTCTCAAATTTCAGATGATGAATATTTAGACAATGATAACAATAATTCTGAGATTTAATTTTGAGAACTCATCCACATTAATATGAAGAGATGATTTGAGCAAAAAAGTAAGTTGTTACCAGAGGTGAAATAGATATGTCTTGAAGATGTGCAATCTTTTATACAGGTTCATGAGCTTTGTTCAATAGATGATGTTCAAGAAAGGTATTCACAATTGAGATGAAAAATGGCCATCTTTCTTTTACTATTCGAAAAACCATTTATTGTTACCCCTTTGAGCCTATTATGATTTCTTTTTCTGAAGAACCCCAACCAAGGATCACCTCTACACTGGGGGGCATTTTTAAAAAAAAAAATCACAAAAGGTTTTAAAGATGGAAAGAGAAAGAAAAGCAAAAGATAAAATAAATGCCACACATGATTTGGGGTAAAATAATGAGAATCCTTTGTGTGAGGAAAAAAAAAGTAGTGAAATGATATGGGGGCAAAATACCAAGTTGCGTCAGATGATCCTTTGGTCTTGAACCTTTTTAATACATGTTTTGAGCCTATTACATCCATTTCTTTTATGCCCTCTCACCTTGACCTACATTACAACCTTAAAAAATCCATTTGGATCAAGTGTGAATGCTCAACTTAAATGATCATATGTTGGGCGAAGGCATGCTCATGATGAAATAATGGAATCATGCTACATTGCTCTAAAAGTTTGATGTGACGAAAGATATCAACAATGGATGAAAAATGAGAAAAAAGAAAAAGAGATGATGAACAAAAATAAAAAAAAAAGAAAAAATAGAGGAGAAAAGAAAGAAAGAAGAAAAAAAATAAGAAAATGAAAAAAAAGAGATTCAAATTGAAAACCTGAAAGGGTGATTTGGTAGAAAAAGATCCAGGTCAAATGGTTCACATAGATGGAAGATCAAAGATATCTAAAGATCCCTCAAAGACAGGGCAAAGTTCACCAACCTCAAAATGACTTCAACAGTAAATGGAATGAGTTTTTGAAAAAAAATCCTAGATTAATGTTGAGAATTGTCTGAATCTTCATCGTTTGGACATACCATTCATCCCAATGATATGTATCCAATTTATTTCCTTTCCCATTTGTTTTGTACCAAAATAGATCTTCATTGATTATCTTTACCATAATTCACCTTGTATTCTCTTATTGTTACATCCCTAGAATAAATCAAGAAAATGTATGAGTGCATATAATTGTCAAGAAATGAAATGATGATGAATGAATGACAATGTGCATAAAAAAGTCTTGCATTCCTTTAAAGAGAAATCTAAGATGATGGTGGTAACAAAATGAAAAAATGGTAGAAACCTATAAGAGATGATTTGAAAGGATATATGATGTGACCAAATGGAGAATATGATGATGGATTGGACAATAAAATGAAGATGGGGCAAATCTTGAAAAGTGGTATAACCAAGTGATGAGTACAAGGATGAATTGGTCGATATGACTTGCAAGTTATGATTGAATAATGAAAATAATCAGTGGACAAAGTTTGTTTTGGAATGGATAATGCTTAGACACCTATGAGTAATGACCCAGTGATGGTGGATGAAACTTGTTCTGAAATTTGTTAGTGCTGAGAAGCCCATGAATGGTGGTCAAGTGATGATCGATTGATGAAACTTATTCCAAAGTATTGAGAAACTGAATAAGGAAGACATGCGAAATGGTGAAGTTTTAAGAGCCATATTACCACAATTATTTAGAATTTTGTGACATAGACGTTTGCATTACATGCATCATGGGAGCATCATTGCTTGAATAATACATGTACATAATTCGATGAATTAAACTTTTTTTGGACATGCATGGCACTATGAGAATATAGGTTATCGCATTTGCATCATTAAGAAGGCATTTCCATATTTGGTCATAACCTTCATTCATGCAAATTTTTTAGTTACTTGAAAAAGAAATTATGAATATTTTGATGAGAATTTTTGAGAACTCAAATGAGAATCTTTAAGTTTCAAAATGAGAATTATTGGATAATAATTATATATTTTATTAATTAAACCATAATTATTAGATAAATTATATTATGATTAAGCCTGTATGATAATAAAATAAAGATATTAATAAGAATTATTGATTTTAATTTAATATAACTAATAAATAAATAAATAAATTTATTAATTTTCAAAATATTTAATAAATATTTTAATAATTATTATTAAATATATTTTTACTAGTTATATTTAATACTATAATATATATTAATTTTAAATATTAAATCTAATTTATTTACATAATTAAAATTTTTACCTATTAATTTAAAATTAAAATAATTGTTATAATTAAATAATAATATAATTTAATTATAATATATAATTAATTAAAATATAATATAAATATTTAAATTTTAAATATGAAAAATAATATATATTGTTTTAATATAATAATTTGTTTAAATTAAAAATAAATATTAAAATTTATTTTAAGTAATAAATATTGCAATAGCTTAATAATTAATACAAATAAATCTAATTATTTAATCTAATTATTAATAAAGTATTAATTAGTTTATTATATAAACTATTGTTATAAGTATAATAAATATTGCATGAATATAGTAAATTATATTATAATATTTACTATTATATTATTATAAATTATTAATAATTGCAACTATATATATAATAATTTTATAAGTAATTAACTTGAAATAAATATGCTTATAAAACAAGTGATAATTATTAACAAGTTCAAATAAATAATTTATAATAATATTTAATAAATATTATTTTAATATTTGATAAATATTATTTTAATATTTGATAAATATACAATAATAATTATTATAAATTTAGAAATTATAATATTAACTTAGATTAATATTAATAAGGAATATTATTTTAAATTATTAAAATTTCATAACGTATAGATTTGAACAATTATCTATTCTAATTAAGTTTAAATCAATATAGTATTAAATTAAGACAATTAATAAGTAAAGAAATAATTGTTTAATATTTATATAACTATTATTTAATCTATATCTATTAAATAATTAATATAGATAATTAATAATTCAAATTGATAATTATTATTAAAATCTTAATATTTGATATTAAATAATAAATTAATTACTTGAAAAGTTTACTTGAATATCAATGATAAAATATTAAATTAATAAAATTAATAAAATATTAAATAGAAATAATTATATTAATAAAATTATTAATAATTATTAATAATTAAAATATTAATAATATTTTAATTAGTATTGATCAATAAAAATTAAACATTCAAATAGTTATGACTATTTGAACAATTATCTATTTCAAATCATTATGACTTTTTGTTTTGTCAAAAACTAATTGTTTCTATTCATAAAAGCTTATTCAAAATAAAATAATACTAATTTATTAAATTTTCAAAAATTACTAAGTAAAAGATTTAAAAAATAAATCTATTTACCTAGCAAGTTCCAATAGTTATGAGTATTTGAACAATTATTTATTTCATATTGTTATGATCTTTTATTTTATCATAAAACAATTGTTTCCATTTGTACAAGTTTATTCGAAATAAAACAATACTAATTTATTAATATTCTAAAAATTAATAAGTTGGAAACTTAAAAAATAAATACGTTTACTGAACAATTTCAAATAGTCATGTTTATTTGAACTATTATCTATTTCAAATCATTACAACAATTTTTTTGGATGTAAAACAATTATTTCTATTCATACAATATTATTTAGAATAAAATAGTACTAATTTATTAATATTTTAAAAATTAATAAGAGATTTAAAAACTAAATCTGTTTATTGAACCAGTTCAAATATTTATAATTATTTGAACAATCATCTATCTCAAATTGTTATGATCTTTGTTTTGCCATAAAATAACTGTTTCTGTTCATACAAATTTATTTGAAGTAAAATATTTCTAAAATTAATAATATTCTAAAAATTAATAAGTAAGAGATTTAAAAAATAAATTTGTTTACGGAACCAGTTCAAATAGTTAAGACTATTAGAACAATTATCTATTTCAAATCGTTCTAACATTTTGTTTAGTCATAAAATAATTTTTTCAATTCATACATGCTCATTCAAAATAAAATAATACTAATTTATTAACATTCAAAAAATTAATAAATAAATTACATTACTTTATTTTGAATAAGATTGTATGAACAAACAAGACTGGTTATTAATTGTTCAAATTAATAAGGAATTTATTAATTACTTATTTAATTTATTATAAAAATTTAATAAGTTAAACAATAACCCCCAAGCACCAACACCCAAGCATCGGCTTATGCCCGAACGCACGCCCTAACACCCCATGCCATCTAGCCGAGCCTTAGTATAGACCTTACCCGAGATATCGGCTAACACCAAAAAATCCCTTCACCCGGCCTTCACTTACTCCAGTATAAACCCTACTAGTACCAACCGAACATGCACACACCAAATCTACTCTCACTAACATCAATCCCTACTCTCACTCAAATCTAGTCTCATCCTTACTTGGATCACCCACTTGAGCAATGAAGCACCATCAACCCCAACCAAAACCTACCACTAGCAGTAAGCCAAACACCAACATCAACCTCACATACCACAAAATAGTTTTTCCCCATCCAAAATGTCCCCTTATCAAATAATATTTAACAATAAATATAGTTATGTCAATATTTTAATAACAAAATATTAATCAATTGTTTTATAAGCTATTTTTAGAAATTAATTAATAAATTAACAATTAGAATATTAAATCTCTTACTTATATTAAACTCGTATTTTAGTTAAATTAGTTTATTTTTAAAATTTTTACATATTAACTATATTTAATATGTTAATAAATTTTTATAATTTTTATAGAACCTATACCTTTTAAATCTGCTTACCGAACAAGTTTGAATAATTATGGCTATTTGAACAATTATTTATTTAAAATAATTATGACCATTTGTTTTGTCATAAAACAATTGTTTTAGTTCATAAAAGTTTATCCAAAATAAAATAATACTACTTTAGTAATATTTCAAAAATTAATAAGTAACTAATTTAAAAGAATAAATCAGTTTAAATAATTATAGTCATTGAAACAACTATCTATTTCAAATTGTTATTACCTTTTGTTTTGTCATAAAACAATTGTTTTTCAACATACAAGCTTATTTGAAATAAAATAATACCAATTTATTAATATTTTAAGAATTAATAAGACAATTAAAAAAAATTGAAATGTAATATGTTATTACATTTAGAATAATTAAATAATTGGAGATATTATTTTATAATTATTAACCAGAATAATAATTGTAAATTGTATTAATAACTTAATTTGTGTAATATATTAAATAAATATATAATTTATTATAAATTAGTTTAAATTAATAATAATAATATTAATTTATATTAATATTTAAATATTAATTTAAATATTAAATTTAATTAATTTAATTAAATTAATATATTATCAATTAAATATCATAATTAAAGAATTAAGATAATTAATTAATAGCATAATAATAATAAGTAAATTTTTTATTAAATATTTAATAGAATATTTAATTAAATTAAATTAATTTAATTAAAGATTATTAATAATTAAATATAAGATATTTAATTGATTATTTAAAATTATTATATTAGAAAATATAATATTAATTATATTAATATTAAATATATTAAATTGTTAAATAAGTATTAATTTTTTATTAATTATTAATACTAATATATTATTATATCTATTAATATAAATATTTCACATGATTAGCTTAACTAGTTTTGTAATTTTGATAACAATAAACTATTTAATAAGTACTAATCAATAGTACTACTTTATAAAATAATATTTTATTAATTTATTAATAATATTAATTATATTTTATTTGTTACTAATATATTTATATTATATAGTAATTTAATTATATAATTCGACAATAAATCTAGTAATATAAATAAATTATATTATTATTTTAAATATTAATAATATTAATAATTAATATTATTATTTGATAATATTAACTATAATAGTTGTGTTTATTAATAACTAATAACTATTATAAATATCTTATAAATTTTTAGTAAATATTATTAATAATTTATAATATTTGTTTTATAGTATAATATAATATTATATAATTTATAGTTTAATATAAATTATAAGTAACAATTTATAATATGACTAGAATAATATAATATATTATGATAATAATATATTATTATTAATTAATATTTTATAATTAATTTATAATTTATATTATAAATTATTAAATATAATATAATATATTATGATTTATTAATAATATTATATTATTTTAAACTAGTATATGAATTATACTTTAACTTATAATAATATAATTTTTACAAATACTATTAAACTCCAACTTCTTAATTTTTTAAATATTAATAAAGCAATATTATTTTATTTTAGAAAAACTTTTATGTATTGAAACAGTGTTTTACAATAAAATAAAAGGTCATAATGATTTTAAATAGATAATTGTTCAAATAGTCATAACTATTTGAACTTATTTGGTAAATAGATTTTTTAAAAATTTCTTATTAATTTTCTAAATTTTAATAAATTAGTATTACTATATTTCGAATAAGCATGTATGAATTGAAACAATTATATTTTGACTAAACAAAAGATCAGAATAATTTGGAACAGATAATTGTTCTTAACTATTTAAACTGCTTTAGAAAACACATTTATTTTTAAATCCTTATTAATTTTTGAAATAGTAATAAATTGGTATTATTTTATTTTGAATAATTTTGTATGAATAGAAACAATTATTTTATAATAAAAAATGTCATAACGATTTGAAATAAATAACAGTTCAAATGGACATGACTATTTAAACTTGTTCGATAAACAGATTTATTTTTTAAATCTCTAACTTATTAATTTTTAGAATAATAATAAATTAGTATTATTTTATTCCAAATAAACTTATGTGAATAGAAACAATTGTTTTATGACAAAGCAAAAGATCATAAAACAATATATAAATATAAATAGTTTAAATCTCTTTAATTGTAATTTATAAAACAATTGTTTCTATTCATACAAGTTTATTTGGGATAAAATAATACTAATATATTAACATTCTAAAAATTAATAAGTTGAAGATTTAAAAAATTAATTAGTTTTTCGAACTAGTTCAAATAGTCATGTTCATTTGAACTATTATCTATTTCAAATTGTTATGACATTTTATTTTGTTGTAAAACAATTGTTTCTTATCGATCAAGGTGAAATAATTATGACTATCTAAACAATTATCTATTTCAAAACATTATGACAATTTGTTTTGTCATAAAACAATTGGTTCTGTTCATATAAGCGCAGCAAAGATGAGAACCAACACTTGAATCATTTACACCAACTATTTTGCATATTGAAGGAATAAAAACTTTATGCTAACTTTAAAAATTGCAGTTTCTTTACTTTTAGTCTTGTGTTTCTAGGGTTTGTGGTGTCAATGGAAGGAATAAAAGATGGATCCCAACAAAGTTGAGGCAAATTTAAATTAGCCAACACCAGCATCTCTGCATGATATCCAAAGCTTCCATGGCCTTACATCTTTTTATAGGCACTTCATTAGGAGTTTTAGCTCCATTGTGGCTCCCATTACCAAATGTTTAAAGAATGAAGCTTTTAAATGGACCAAAAAAGCCCAACACAGCTTTGAGCTCATCAAGACCAGGATCATTGAAACCCTCATTTTATCCCTACCAGACTTTGATCAAGTGTTCGAGGTAGAATGTGATGCATCCAATTTTGGAATAGGTGTTGTTTTAAGTCAAGGAGGAAAGCCTATACCAATTTTTTAGTTTTTATAACAAAACAAAAGGTGATAACAATTTGAATTAGATAACTGTTCAAATGGACATGATTATTTAAACTTGTTCGGTAAATAGATTTATCTTTTAAATCTCTTACCTATTAATTTTCAAAATTTTAATAAATTAGTATTACTTGATTCTGAATAAACTTGTATGAATAGAAACAACTATTTTATGACAAAACAAAAGATCATAACTATTTGAAATAAATAATTGTTCAAATAGTTATAACTAATTGAACTTGCTCAATAAACAGATTTATTTTTTAAATATTTTACTTGTTAATTTTTGGAATATTAATAAACCAGTAGTATTGTATTTCGAATATGCTTGTGTGAATAGAAATAATTGGTTTATGACAAAACAAAAGGTCATAACTATTTGAACATGTTCAAAAAATATATTTATTTTTTAAAATTTTACTTATTAATTTTTGGAATATCAATAAATTTATATTATTTTATTTGGAATAAGCTTTTATGAATAGAAATAATTGTTTTATGATAAAACAAAATGTCATAATGATTTAAAATAGAAAATTGTTCAACTAGTCATAACTATTTGAACTTGTTTGGTGAATAGATTCATTTTTTAAATCTCTTACTCAATAATTTTCAAAATATTAAAAATTAGTATTATTTTATTCAAATGAGCCTATATGAGTTGATACAATTGTTTTATATGAAACAAAAGGTCATAACAATTTGAAATAGATAATTATTCAAATAGTTATGATTATTTGAACTTGTTCAGTAAGCATATTTATTTTTAAAATTTGTTACTTATTAATTGTTGAAATATTAATAAATTAATATTATTTTAATTCGAATAAGCTTGTCTGAACAAAAATAATTGTTTTATAGCAAAACAAAAGTCATAACAATTTAAAATAAATAATTGTTTAAATAGTCATAACAATTTGAACTTGTTCAATAAATAGATTTATATTTTAAATCTTTTACTTATTAATTATCTTAAAATTTATATTATTTTATTTGAAATGAGCTTGTATGAACAGAAAAAATTATTTTATGACAAAACAAAAGGTTATAGTGATTTCAAATAGATAATTGTTCAAATTATCATAATTATTTAAACTTGTCCAGTAAACAAATTTATTTTTTAAGTCTCTTAATTATTAATTTTTAGAATACTAATAAATTGGCATTATTTTATTTCAATATACTTATATGAACTGAAACAATTCTTTTACGACAAAACAAAAGGTCATAATGATTTGAAATAGATAATTATTCATATAGTCATCAATAATTGATCTAATTCAACAAACATATTTATTTTTAAATTTTTTACTTTTTAATTGTCAAAATATTAATAAATTAGTATTATTTTAATCCGAATAAGTTTGTATGAACAAAAACAATTGTTTTATAATAAAACAAAAAGTCATAACGATTTGAAATAAATAATTTGTCAAATAGTCATAACTATTTGAACTGGTTTGATAAATAGATTTATTTTTTAAATCTCTTATTGGTTTTTGAAATATATTAATAGATTAGTATTACTTTATTCCAAACAAACTTATATGAACAAAAACATTTGTTTTATGATAAAACAAAAGGTCATAACGATTTGAAATAGATAATTATTCAAATAGTCATAATTATTTGAATTGGTTAGGTAAATAGAATTATATTTTAATTCTCTTACTTATTAATTTTTGAAATATTAATAAATTCATTTTATTTTATTCCAAATAAGCTAGTATGAATCAAAAAAATTGAGTTATGACAAAATAAAAGGTCATAACATTTTGAAATAGATAATTGTGATTATAGTCTTAAATATTTGAAATGGTTCGACAAATAAATTTATTTTTAATTCTCTTAGTTATTAATTTTTGGAATATTATTAGATTAGTATTATTTCATTCCAAATAAGCTTGTATGAATAGAAATAATTGTTTTATGACAGAACAAAAGGTTATAACAATTTGAAGTATACAATTGTTTAAATAGTCATAACTATTTGAACTGGTTTGGTAAACAGATTTATTGCTTAAATCTCTTACTAATTTTTGAAAGATTAATAAATTAGTATCATTTTATTCTGAATAAGCTTGAATGATCACAAACATTTGTTATATGACCAAATAAAAGGTAAAAACAATTTGAAATATATAATCGTTGAAATGGCCATAATTATTTGAAATGATTTGGTAAACAAATTCACTTTTAAAGCACTTACTTATTAATTTTTGAAATATTAATAAATTTTTATCATTTTATTTCAAATAAGCTTGTATGAATTGAAACAATTATTTTATGACAAAACAAAAGGTCATAACAATTTGAAATAGACAATTGTTTATGTAGTTTTAACTGTTTGAACTGTTTTGGCAAATAGATTTATTTTTTTAAATCTTTTAGTTATTAAATTTAGAAATATTATTAAATTAGTATTATTTTATTCTAAATAAGCTTTTATAAACTGAAATAATTATTTTATAACATAACTAAAGGTTATAAAGATTTGAAATAGGTAATTACTCAAATAGGAACTAGTTTGATAAACAGATTTATTTTTTTTAAATCTCCTACTTATTCATCTTTGACATATTAAGAAATTAGTATTATTTTATTCTGAGTAAGCTTGCATGATGAAAAACAATTATTTTATGAGAAAACAAAAGTTCATAATGATTTGAAATACATAATTGTTGAAATGGCCATAATTATTTAAACTGATTTGGTAAATAGATTCACTTTTTAAATCACTTACTTATTGATTTTTAGAATATTAATAAATTATTAATATTATTTTATTTCAAATAAACTTGTGTGAACTGAAGCAATTATGTAATGACAAAACAATAGGTCATAATGATTTTAAATATACAGTTGTTCAAATAGTTGTAACTATTTAAATTTGTTTAAAAAAACAAAGTTAATTTTTTAAATCTTTTACTTAATAATTTTTGAAATATTAATAAATTAGTATTATTTTATTTTGGATAAGCTTTTGTGAATTGAAATGATTGTTTTATGACAAAACAAAGGTCATAACAATTTTAAATAAGTAATTGATCAAATAGTCATAACTATTTGAGCTTGTTAGGTAAATAAATTTATTTTTTCAAATCTCTTGCTTATTAATTTTTTGAATGTTAATATATTAGGATTATTTTATTTTGAATAAGTTTGTATGATATGAAACAAATATTTTATGACTAAAAAAGGTCAAAACGATTTGAAATAGATAATTATTCTTATAGTTTTAACTATTTGAACTAGTTTGATAAACACATTTATTTTTTAAATCTCTTATTAAGTTTTGGAATATTATTAAATTAGTATTATTTTTAACCAAATAAGCTTTTATGATCAGAAAAAATTATTTTATGACAAAACAAAGATCATAATGATTTGAGATTGATAATTATTCAAATAGTCATAACTATTTGAACTGGTTTGATAAACATATTTATTTTTTTAAATCTCTTATTAATTTTTGAAATATTAATGAATTAATATTTTTTTATTTTGAATAAGATTATATGATAAAAAATAATTGTTTAATAACAAAATGAAGGTCATAAACGATTTGAAATAGATAATTGTTCAAATGGTCATAATTATTTCAACTAATTTTGTAAAAAAAATTATTTTTTAAATCTCTTACTTATTAATTTTAGAAATATTAATAAATTAGTATTATTTTATTCCATATAAGCTTGTACTAACTGAAACAATTGTTTTATGACAAAACAAAAGGTCATAACGAATTTAAATAGACAATTGTTCAAATAGTTATAACTATTTGAATTTATTCGATAAATTGATTTATTTTTTAAAATCTCTTTCTTATTAAATTTTCGAATGTTAATAAATTAGTATTAATTTATTCTGAATAAGCTTGTATGAACTTAAACAATTATTTTATGAATAAACAAAAGGTCAGAATGATTTGAAATAGATAATTGTTATAGTAGTCTTAAGCATAAGAATTGGTTCAATAAACAAATTTATTTTTCAAATCTCCTACTTATTACTTTTTGAAATATTATTAAATCTATATTATTTTAATCCACGTAAGCTTGTACGAACAAAAAAATTATTTGATGACAAAACAATAGGTCATAATGATTTGACATTGATAATCGCTTATATAGTCTTAACTATTTGAACTAGTTCAGCAATTAGATTTATTTTTTATTTTCTTGGTTATTAAGTTTCATAATATTATTAAATTAGTGTTGTTTTATTCAAAATAAAATAGTATGGACAAAGCCAACTATTTGATGACAAAACAAAATGTTACAATGATTTGAAATAGATAATTATTCAAATAGCCAAAACTATTTGAAATGGTTTAGTAAAGAGATTAACTTTTTAAATCTCTTATTGATTAATTTTTTAAATATTAATAAATTAGCATTGTTTTATTTCAAATAGACTTATATGAAACAAAAAATTGTTTGATGACAAAATAAAAAGTAATAATTATTTGAAATAGATAATTATTCAAATAGTTATATTTATTTGAACTGGTTCAGTAAATCGAATTATTTTTTAAATCTCTTATTTATAAAATTTTGAAATATTAACAAATTAGTTTTATTTTATTCCAAATAAACTTGTATGAGCTAAAATAATTGTTTTATGACAAAATAAAAGATCATAACGATTTGAAATAGATAATTATTCATATAGTCTTAACTGTTTGAACTGGTTTGACAAGCAGATTTATTTTTTAAATCTCTTAGTTATGAATTTTAAGAATATTATTAAATTAGTATTATTTTATTCCAAATAAACTTATATGAACAGAAATAATTATTTTATGATAGAACAAAAGGTTATAACAATTTGAAATAGATAATTATTCAAATAGTCAAAACCATTTGAACTAGTTCGATAAACAAATTTATTTTTTAAATCTCTTACTAATTCTTTAAATATTAATAAATTAGTATTATTTTATTTTGAATAAGCTTATGGGTTAAAAAAGAATTGTTTTATGACAAAACGAAAGGTAATAATGATTTTATTTTGAATAAGCTTGTATGTTGAAAAATAATTGTTTTATGACAAAATGAAAAGTAATAATGACTTAAAATAGATATTTGTTCAAATGGCCTTAAGTATTTGAACTGATTCAATAAACTAATTTATTTTTTAAATCTCTTATTAATTTTTGAAATATTAATAAAGTAGTAGTATTTTATTTTGGATAAGCTTTTATGAACTGAAACAATTGTTTTATGACAAATCAAAAGTTCATAACGATTTTAAATAGATAATTGTTGAAATAATCATAACTATATGAATTTGTTCGATAAACAGATTTATTTTTCACTTATTAATTTTTTGACTGTTAATAAATTAGTATTATTTTATTTCGAATAAACTTGAATGAACTAAAACAATTATTTTATGACTAAACAAAAAGTTAGAATAATTTGAAATAGGTAATTATTCCAATAGTCTTAATCATTTGAACTGATTCAACAAACACATTTATTCTTTAAATATTTTACTTATTAATTTTTGAAATATTATTAAATTAGTATTATATTTATCTAAATAAACTTGTATGATTAAAAACAATTTTGTTATGACAAAGCAAAGATCACAATGATTTGAGATTGATATTTGTTTAAATAGTTATAACTATTTGAACTGGTTCGAAAATTGGCTTTAGTTTTTAAAACTCTTGCTTAATAATTTTTGAAATATTAATAAAGTAGTATTATTTTATTTTAGATAAGTTTTTATGAACTAAAACAATTGTTTTATGACAAAACAAAATGTCATAATGATTTTAAATAGATAATTGTTCAAATAGTCATATCTATTTGAGCTTGTTCAAAAAATAGATTTATTTTTGTTAAATCTCTTACTTATTAATTTTTCTAATGTTAATAAATAAGTATTATTTTATTCCACATAAGCTTATATGAACTGAAATAATTGTTTTGACTACACAAAAAGGTCAGAACAATTTGAAATAGATAATTGTTCTAATAGTTTTAACTATTTGAATTGGTTTAGTAAAACACTTTTATTTTTTATTATTAAATTAATATTATCTTAATCCAATTAAGCTTATATGAAAAAAAAAATTGTTCTATGACAAAATAAAGATCATGATGATTAGAGATAGATAATTTTTCAAATAATCATAACTATTTGAATTGGTTCAGTAAATAGATTTAGTTTTTAAATCTCTTATTAATTTTCAAAATATTAATAAATTAGTATTATTTTATTTTGAATAATTCTATATGAATAGAAATAATTGTTTTACAACTAAACAAAAGGTCTTAACGATTTGAAATAATAATTATTCAAATGGATATTACTATTTGAACTTGTTTGGTAAACAGATTTATTTTTTAAATCTCCTACCTATTAATTTTCAAAATATTAATAAATTAGTATTATTTTATTCCAAATAAACTTGTATGAATAGAAACAATTGTTTTATGACAAAATAAAAGATCATAACTATTTGAAATAAATAATTGTTCAAGAAATCATAACTATTTGAGCTTGCTTGGTAAATAAATTTATTTTTTAAATCTTTTACTTATTAATTTTTGAAATATTAATAAAGTAAAATTATTTTATTGCGAATAAGCTTCTATGAATAGAAACAATTGGTTTATGACAAAACAAAATTTCATAGCTATTTGAAATGGATAATTGTTCAAATAGTCATAACATTTGAACGTGTTTAGAAAACAAATTTATTTTTTAAATTTTTGGAATATTAATAAATATATATTATTTTATTTGGAATAAGCTTGTATGAAAGAAACAATTATTTTATGACAAAACAAAAGGTTATAACAATTTGAAATAGATAATTATTCAAATATTCATAACTATTTGAACTTGTTTAGTAAATAGATTCATTTTTTTTAAATCTCTTACTCATTAGCTTTCAGAATAGTAATAAATTTGTATTATTTTATTTTGAATAAGCCTATATGAATTGGTACAATTGTTTTATAATGAAACAAAAGTTCATAACTATTTGAAATAAATAATTATTCAAATAGTTATGACTATCTGGACATGTTTCGTAAACATTTTTATTTTCAAAATCTTTTACTTGTTAATTGTCTAAATATTAATAAATTAATATTATTTTAATCTAAATAAGCTTTTATGAACTAAATCAATTGTTTTATGACCAAACAAAAAGTCTTAACGATTTAAAATAAATAATTATTTAGATAGTTATAATTATTTGAACTTATCTAGTAAACAGATTTATTTTTAAAATTTTTTATTTATTAATTGTTTGAATATTAACAAATTTGTATTATTTTATTTAAAATAAGCTTGTATGAATAGAAAAAATTATTTTATGATTAAATAAAAGGTCATAGCGATTTGAAATAGATAATTGTTCAAATAGTCATAATATTTGAACTTGTTTGGTGAACAAGTTTATTTTTTAAATCTCTTACTTATTAATTTTTGAATTGTTAATAAATTAGAATTATGTTATTTTGAATAAGCTTGTACAAACAGAAATACTTATTTTGTGATAAAACAATATGTTATAAGAATTTAAAATAGATAATTGTTTAAATAGTCATAACTATTTGCATTGGTCAGGCCAACATTTTCATTTTTTAAATCCATTACTTATTAATTTTTAGAATATTAATAAATTAGCATTACTTTATTCCGAATAAGATTGTATGAAAAAAAACAATTTTTTTTATGACAAAACAAATGGTTATAATGATTTGAAATAAATAATTGTTCAAATAGTTATAACTAATTGAATTGGTTTAGTAAGCAGATTTGTTTTTTAGTTCTCTTACTTATTAATTTTTAAAATATTAATAAAATAATATTATTTTATTCCAAACAAACTTCTTTGAATAAAAACATTTGTTTTATGACAAAACAAAAGCTCATAACGTCTTGATATAGATAATTGTTCAAATAATCATAATTATTTAAACTGGTTCAGCAAACAGAATTATTTTTAAATCTCTTACTAATTAATTTTTGAAATATTATTAAATTTGTTTTATTTTATTTTGAACAAGTTAGTAAGAGCTAAAAATTTTATTTTATGATAAAACAAAATGTCATAACAATTTAAAATAAAGAATTGTTCATATTGCCTTAACTATTTGAACTGGTTCAGCAACAAATTTATTTTTTAAATCTCTTAGTTATTAATATTCATAATATTATTACATTACTATTATTTTATTTCGAATAAACTTGTATGAACAAAAATAATTGCTTTATGATAGAACAAAAGGTTATAAGAAGTTGAAATATATAATTGTTCAAATAGTCATAACTATTTAAATTAGTTTGGTAAACAAATTTATTTTTTAAATCTCCTACTTATTAATTTTTGAAATATTAATAAATTAGTATTATTTTATTTCAAATAGGTTAGTATGATGAAAAACAATTGTTTTATGACAAAATAAAAATTCATAATGATTTAAAATAGATAATTGTTTAAATTGCCATAATTATTTAAGCTAATTCGATAAACTAATTTATGTTTTAAATCTCTAACTTATCAAATTTTAAAATATTAATAAAGTAATATTATTTTATTTCAGATAAGTTTTTATGAACTAAAACAATTATTGTATGATAAAATAAAAGGTCATATCGATTTTAAATAGATAATTATTCAAATAGTCATAACTATTTAAACTTATTTGGTAAACAAATTTATTTTTTTTAATTTCTTGCTTATTAATTTTTTGAATGTTAATAAATTAGTATTATTTTATTTTGAATAAACATGTATGAACTAAAATAATTATTTTATGACTAAACAAAAGGTCAGAACAATTTGAAATAGATAATTGTTCTAATAATCTTAATCATTTGAACTGGATTAGCAAATACATTTATTTTTTAAATCCTTATTAATTTTTAGAATATTATTAATTTAGCAATATTTTACTCCAAATAAGCCTGTATGAACAAAAACAAATGTTTTAGGACAAAACAAAGATCATAACAATTTGAGATAGATAATTGTTTAAATAGTCATATTTATTTGAACTGGTTTGATAAAGAGATTTAGTTTTTAAATCTCTTATTAATTTTTGAAATAGTAATAAATTAGTGTTATTTTATTCTAAATAATTTTGTATGAATAGAAACAATTGTCTTATGACAAAACAAAATGTCATAATGATTTGAAATAGATAATAGTTCAAATGGACATAACTATTTGAACTTGTTCGGTAAACAAATTAATTTTTTAAATCTTTAACTTATTAATTTTTAGAATATTAATAAATTAGTATTATTTTATCTCAAATAAACTTGTATGAATAGAAACAATTGTTTTATGACAAAACAAAAGATCATAATGATTTGAAATAAATAATTGTTCAAATAGTCATAACTATTTGAACTCACTCGATAAACAAATTTATTTTTTAAAACTTTTACTTATTAATTTTGGAATATTAATAAATTAGTATTATTTTATTCTAAATATGTTTGTTTAAACAGAAATAATTGGTTTATGACAAAACAAATGGTCATAATGATTTGAAATAGATAATTGTTCAAATAGAAAAAACTATTTGAACGTGTTCAAAAAATAGCTTTATTTTCTAAAATTTTACTTATTAATTTTTGGAATATTAATAAATTTATATTATTTTATTTGAAATAAGCTTGCCTGAATAGAACCAATTGTTTTATGACAAAACAAAAGGTTATAATGTTTTGAAATAGATAATTATTCAAATAGTCATAACTATTTAAACTTGTTCAGTAAGTAGATTCATTTTTTTAATTATTTTACCCTTTAATTTTTGGAATATTAATAAATTAGTATTATTTTATTTCAAATAAGCTTATATGAGCAGAAACAATTGCTTTATTACAAAACAAAAGGTCACAATGATTTGAAATAAATAATTATTCAAATAGCCATTACTATTTGAACTTATTCTGTAAACATATTTATTTTTTAAATCTTTTAAATTGTCAAAATATTAATAAATTAATATTATTTTAATCCAAATAAACTTGTATGAATAGAAACAATTGTTTTATGACAAAACAAAAAAATTTGAAATAAATAATTATTCAAATAGTCATAATAATTTGAACTTGTTCGATAAACAGATTTATTTTTAAACCTTTTACTTATTAATTTTCTTAATATTAATAAATTTATATTATTTTATTCAAAATAAGCTTGTATGAACAGAAAATTTATTTTATGACAAAGCAAAAGGTTATAGCAATTTCAAATAGATAATTGTTCAAATAATCATAATTATTTAAACTTGATCGATAAACATGTTCATTTTTTAAATCTCTTAATTATGAATTTTCAAAATATTAATAACTTAGTATTATTTTATTTCGAATAAGCTTATACAAGTTGAAATAATTTTTTTATAATAGAAGAAAAGGTCATAACAAATTGTCAAAAAAAAAAAAACATAATTATAACTTACCGAACCAATTCAAATAATTATAACTATTTGAACAATTATATATGTCATAACATATAGATCCGTGGACCTACCGCTAAACATGGATTAGAGGAGTTGTTACCAATCTTTTTTGTTTAGGTGTGATTGGCCACCTAATTGAATCTATACTATCTAAAGAGGAGTCATAAGATTGACTTAGGTATCTTTAAATAGTAGATTCTAATCTACAAAACTAAAGTTTAGGTTCAAGAGTACGATTACACTGAGAAAGATTATAGCACCCTCACAGCACCCATCCATAGGATGGTACCAATTAGATTTCAAATTATCCAAGCCAAAAAATGTTTATACTTTACCAAAATATTTAATATTGAAAATTAATCCTAAAATTGTCCTTATAGTTTAGTAACAATTTAAGATAATTTTCTCACCTCAGAAGTATTCATGGAGACTAGTGTCCCATTCTGAAGAGTCTCCGTCGTTGCATTTATTAGTTTATTTTATTCCAAAAAATTAGTAAAGTCTCCCAATAGTTTGGTAGGACTTACTTTAAAATAGATCTCTTAATCGTTTGGTGAGATTTTATTGCAAAAGGATTTGTAAAATTTTTTGAAGATTTCATTAAATCTCCCAATAGTTTGGTAGGACTTAATATGAACTGATCCTCCAATAGCTTAGATGAAAATAATCTTTTTTTTTTTTGATAAAATGATTTATTGGAATTTCCCAATAGTTTGGTGGATTCCATTTTAAAAATTAAATCCATGAAAATTCTCCAATAATTTGGTAGAATTCATTAACTTATTTTGTAAGGATTTTTATTTGAAAAAGATATTTTTATTTATCTATTTCAAAACTTTTTTGAAAAAGGTTTTTATTATTTATTTATTTATTATTCTTTTTATTTTGTTTCTTCTATTTTACAAAAAATATTTTTTTTATAAAAACCAATGTAATTAAATAAAAAACTAAAAATAAAAATTTTTAAAAATAAAAATAAAATCAAATAAAATCAAAAAATAAATAAAAATGGAAAAAAGGAAACCTGCAATTCAGGTCGGGTCAACGCGCAGGTCGATGTGCGGGTCAGTGAGTTAGAGCACGGATCTGGGTATGCAAAAACATTGCCATTTTGGGTTGCTATATAAGCCAAGTCCTATCATTTTTCATAGAATCCCCTTTGCTCTCTCTTTCTCTAGACCGAGAAGCTTTAACTTCTCCCTAGAATTCCCCAAGAAGCCCACCATAAATTTTAACTAAAAACTGGGAACTTCATTAGTTTCTAGAAAAGTTATCAAGAAATTCAATCAAAAACTAAAAGACCCACCTGTTTTTGAAAAATTAGCTAGAATGTGGTCGAAAAATTCAACCGATCATTGAAAAATTCATCGAAAAATTCATGTTCATCCCAAAAAACCCAAAAATTTCCATAAAAAACCTAGATTTCCCTAAATTTTCCCAAATTTTTTAGAAACCCTCTAACAATTTAAACCTAGAAACCTAGATCTAAACCTAGAAACTTCTAAACCGAATCCAGAATCAAAATCCTAAAAAATCCCTTCACTGCCTAAAATCCCAGAACCCTAAACACTACGTCTTTTTTCCCTAAATCCCCCTTTCCTTGTTCTGTCCAACTGTGTTCAATTTATAGCCCCTTAGGATAGATTTTAAGAAATAGATAGAATTAATCGCAAGCTTGAATCTTAGGATTGGATTCTACCTAAGTTTCAAATTAGGTTTAGGTTCTTTGCTAATTGATTGAAAATCCTCTAATTAGGAATTAAAGCCTTTGACTATTAGAGCTTGGATTCCTTTGATTCAAGAAATTCAATTCTTTAGGTACCTTAATCAGTCAGCAGTTAAAGAGGAAAGAAGGAAAATAAAAATAATAATAATAAAAAAATATAATATAATATCATACAATAACAACAAAAATAATAATAATAATAAATACAATATTATACCATAATACTAATAATAATATTATAAATAATAATATTATAATATAATAAAAGAATATTAATAATGAAAATTAGCTCGATTGACCTCAGACACACGTGGGTGTCTACAACTGCCCCTCTTTGCATATGCTTGTTAAACAAGGATAATGCAAAGACCTAGACACCCACTCTGTTTCAATCCAAGAATCAAATTAGTAAACAAAAATGATTGGGACTGAGCTGTGAGTTAAAAGTCAAGAAAGTGATCTAGACTGAGCTGAGATCAAATAACTAGGACGAAAGTGCAAGTCAAAAAGATAAAGCAATTAGGATCGAGTCGAGGTTGAAGATGGTTGATCGGGATGGAATTGCAAGTCAAGAAAATGATTTAGATAAAGCGAAGATCGAATGATCGAGATGAAACTGCAAGTCTAAAGATAAAGTGACCAAAACCAAGTCAAGGTCGAAGATGATTGATTGAGATGAAACCATGAATTAGGAAAATGATTTGAATGGAGCCAAGATCAAATGATAATGTGACAAAACTGTGAGTCTAGAAGTGATCAAAACTGAGTCGAGGTCAAAGATGAATGACTGGGATGATGCCGTAGGTCAAAAAATGATCTGACCTGAGCCAAGATCGAATGGTTGAGATGATGCCGCAAGTTTGAAAGTGACCAAAACTTAGTTAAGGTCAAAGATTAATGACCAGGATGATGCCATAAGTAGGAAAATGATTTGGCCTAAACAAAAATTGAAAGACTAGAACGATGCAGCACATCTGAAAGCGATAAAAAATTAGTCAAGGTCAAAGATGAATGACTGAGATGATGCCATGGGTCAAAAATGATTTGGCCTGAGCTAAGATCGAATAACTGAGATGATGCTACGAGTCTGAAAGTGACCAAGACTGAGTTAAGGTCGAAGATGAATGATCGAGACGATGCCACAAATCAAAAAATGATCTAGCCCGAGTCAAGATTGAATGACTAAGATGATGTCACGCGTCTAAAAGTGACCAAAACCAAGTTGAGGTTGAAGATAAATGATCGGGATGATGCCACAGGTTGAAAAAAAAATAAAGTTCAAAATTTCATTCTAAATCCAAAGATTCACAATTTAGACATTCAAAAATTTGTGAGGTTCCATAACAAAAGTTGAAAGATCTCAAAATTGCCAAGATTCAAGATTTGCAAAGGTTTTCAAATTTGCAAGAATAGAAGATTCGCAAGATTCCAAGTTTCATAGAAGTTCTAGATTCGCAAAGATTTCAAGTTCAAAAGGACTTTTAGATTCACAAGATTCCAATTTTCACAAAGGTTCTAGATTCACAAAGATTTTTGGTTAGCAAGAACTTTTAAATTCAGAAGAAAGAAAGAATCGTAAGATTCTAAGTTTCACAAAAGTTATAGATTCGCTAAGATGCAAGGACTTTCAGATTCACAAGATAGAAATATTCATAAGATTCTAAGTTTCACAAAGGTTAGAAAAATGATCTAGACTAAGCTGAGATTGAAATGAGTTATTAGGATTGAACTGCGATTAGGAAATGAAGTGACCAGGACCAAGTCAAGGTAAAAAATGAATGATCAGGATGAAATCATGAGTCAGAAAATGATCTAATTTGAGCCAAGATCAGATGATAATGTAAAGATGTAAATGCATATCTTATCTTGAATGTCAATGTAAACATAATGTATGTAATGTTGATGCATGAAATTTTAATTATGGTGATAAGGTTCTCAAGACTCTACCAGTCTTTCTTAGCTTCTCAGTATTAATAGTCTCGAAGTAAATTTTGTAAGCTGATCCATGTTATTCTTCTCATCTGGTCATAACTCACAATTGTGTCAACCAATCTATCATTGAATTCATCATTGGGTCACCTTGTTTGCCCCTTTGTAAATCATTTTCTCATGCTTCTCTCATTTATCTCATCTTGGATTTCTTTCAAAAATGGAAAACTCTTTATAAAAAATGTCATTCATTTATTTACCATCATTCAAATCAGTGACAAACATAATACATTTCCTTGGTTCATTCAAGGAATGTTCATTTAGTGAAGGATAAGAAAAATGGGTCTTTTATTACTGAAAGAACAAAAGGTAGGGTCAGGAACAACTTAAGAGTGGACAAAGGTAAAATGCTATGATTATTCAAATAGGATATTAACATCCAAAATAAGAATTGTTTAGACAATTTTGAACTCAAATTTAGGATCGTCTTTCAAAAACACATTCCATTAATATCTTCTTTGAGCTAATCATTATCCTCATTCCTGGGATCTTTACATGAAGTTATTCTTTCAAGTTTTCGTCTTTACTTAAACTACCCTTTCGGGTTTTCAGTTTAAGTCTTCATTTCTTCTCATTCTTCTTCTTTTTTTTTCTTTTATTTTCTTCTTACCTTTTTTTTGTAATTTTTTTTAGCTTTTTATTACCCTTTTTTTAATCTTTTTTTTACACATATTTTCCTCATTTTTTCATTTCTTTTTCTCCTTTAGTCATTAATGACACTTTGATTAAAGCTTCAAACAATCCAATGACAAATATGCCCTAATTTAATTCATGATTCTCCAAATTGAGTATTCACGTTCGATCATAACGGACTTTTAAGGGACGTAATGCAAGCTAAGATAAAGGTTGCCAAAGAAAAGGATAGAACAAGCCCAAATTGTATTTGCGAGGTAATCAACCAAGGATCATTTCTTCATGTGGAGCATTTTGATATTTTGCCCCATCAATCTTCTTTTTCTTTTTTTTTCGTTTTTTTTTAGTTTTTGGTGGAACACATTGACATTTTGCTCATCAATTTTCTTTTTCTTCTTCTTTTTTTTTTGTTTTTTTTTTAAAGCATAATGGCATTTTTCCCTATCAATTTTCCTTCACTTTCTTTTTCATTTGTCAAGGAAGCTTGATCACAAAAGGGCTTTGCCCCTAAGAATGAACAAATCTCTCAAACTTTACCCCCATTATGAATGTGATCCTTGGTTAGGGTTCTTCAAAAAAATTTTTAATAGGCTAAAATAAGATAGTAAGAGATAATTTGTTTTTGAAAGGATAGAAGAAAGATGGCCATTTATCATTTCAAGCGTGAATATTCTCAATGGAAAATCTTTATTGACTAGGAATAGACTTGTAAATAATTACAAAGATCATGTGTTGCATCACTTTCACCTTTCAATAAGTCAAACTTTGACCAGAGTTATATTTTTTTAGCAGTCCCAATGAACCAACAATATTAAATTTATCACTTTAAACCATCATGAATGGTATCAAATCCTGAATTATCATCATGATTGTCTGAACCTTCATTATTTATAATAAAAAAAATGGGTATGAGAAAAGGTATAAAAAGGTAAAAATAAAATAATGGGTATTCATACAAAAAAAGAATGTCATGGAAATGCATTAGATTTGTCACTTTCATTAAAATGATGAAAAATAAAAATGAAATTCGAATGCAAGAGAAAAAAAAATCCACATTATCAAGAAATCCTAAGATGATAAGCAGTTCCAATCAACCTTCCCCAAAATTATGTCCCTGGATGATTGGGCAATGGGTTACCATTGACATTGGAGGTCGTGTTTCCACTGATATTGAAATTTATCAACCTTCATTTGATCAAACTTTGCACTATATGTTTCAAAGGGATACAATTTTTGGTGAAATGGCCCACCACCCTAAAATGGTAGTCATAGTGAGTAGTGGGGTCATACCATTTGGGATAGAGAGGTTCAGGTTGTTTTATAGGAATAGGAGCAATCAAATGGTTCTTGTAAAGCTCTTAGTATAAATCTATGTAGCTCATAGGAATAGGGTTAAATGTAGGTTTTTCTCGATTTCGTGATTCCCATACACTGCTTGAACAAACAGAGAGCCTAGGTGTGGATGAATAAGAAGGTTGTGGAGTTAATTGGTATAGTACAATAGATGCATGACTTACAGAAGAATGATATGTGGGATGGATTGGCTGAGGGTAATTTTTGGATTGTTGCCTATCGAAACTTATAGCTTGAGTCTCACTTTTCTTTTTCTTGGGTATCTTTTTAGCAACAGAAGACTCTTTTTTTTTTTTAATTTACCACTCTTGATTGTATTTTTAATGATCTCCCCTTGAAATCATTATGTTGGTAAAATTCTTAGTCACATTCCCTATCATCTTCTTATAGTATGGTAACCTTAAAGTGCTTATAAACAAAACTGTTGTTTCTTTCTCTATTAGAGGAGGCTAGACTTAAGCAGCTATATCTTGCCATCTTTGGGTATATTTTTTGAAAGACTCGGATGCTTTCTTCTCCATCCCTTGTAATGAAAAATGATCATGAGCCATGTTTATGATGTAGCAGTATTGGTTGATAAAAGATTAAGCTAAATCCTTCCATGACTTAATGCAAGTCCTATTCAACTGAATGTACCATCTTGTTGTAGACCCTATCAAGCATCTTGAAATGCATGCATAAGCAACTTCTCATTGCTGGTGTATGCTATCATCTTATAACAATACATTGTGATGTGCATAATAGGGCATTTAGTACTGTCATACTTATCAAATTTTGATACTTTGAATTTTGGAGGAATCATAACATCTGGAATCAAATAAAGTTTGCAACATCCATGGATCTATAGAAATTAATGCTTTCTATAGCCCACAATCTTTCTTCAATCATGCTCATAGCTTGATCGGTCTTAGAATCTTTCGGGGACATAGTCGTTTACAATTTCACTTCTTCTTTGGTCTCATCCATTTTAAGAATTTAGATGGGCTCACCTATCTTTTTAGTAAAAATAGGATTGGTATAGCTCTAGACATTCCCTTGGTTGTAATTAGGGAATGTGGTTTGTTGTTGCTGAAAGCTTGGAATGGTTTAGGTTTGATGCAAAATGAAACTTGAAAGATATGGTGATTTGGTAACTTCATGCAAACAATCTTCTTCCACCTCTTTTCCTTTGTTTATATTTTCAAGGGCATCTAGAATTTTACTTAATTTTCCTTCAAGTATCTTCTGGGCTTTTTTTATCCTTTCGAGATGACTAGCATTATCTTATTGCATTTTTTTTGGCTCTGGCCCGAGTGTAGTATTGGTGTTAAGATATCCTTGAACCTTGATTTCCTACAATTATGGTGCAAATTTAGAATGATGTTTATAGACCTATCAAATTATGCATGAGGATGAATGCGATGATGTATGAATGTGTGCATACAAAATAAAAAAAAGGTTAGTAAGCATAATATGTAATTTTCATGTATGTTTATGAATATGCACAAAAAGAAGAGAAATAAAAAGAAGACAAGAAAATCGATTAGTCATGTCAATAAGAAAAAATAAAGAATAAACACTATAAAGCAAGTAAAATAACAACATGACCCTAACTTTTGGGATAATTATAAAGGGTGGAAGGACATGGCTTTATCTATGGTTAGGCTCTTAAAGTTAACCATATGTCATTTGGATTACTTCTAAAAGGTTCCTAAATTGTTCCTTACATCATAGTCCATCATAGACTAGTAAGTACCCCGATCTTCACCCATCATAGGCTACAAGTGAAAAGGGTTCAATATGAGTGGGAATGTTTTGTAGGCCCATGTGGAGACATGAAATCTCATGAAGGCATAGGTTCACTCCCTCATAAAGGTAGACCTCAGATGGAGAGCTTATGTTATGCACATGCAAATGAATGACAGATATATACAATAAATAAATGAATAACTAACAAATATAAGCAATGAAAGAAATAAATAGGAAAGAGAAAAAAATCCAAAATTTATTAGGCAAGGCTTGGATAATAAGAAATCGTTCACTAGCCTAAGTCTCAGTGTCCCTAATGGAGTCACCAAATTGTCATAATGTATAGATTCGTGGACCTACCGCTAGACATATATTAGAGGAGTCGCCACTAATCTTTTTTGTTTAGGTGTGATTGGCCATCTGATTGAATCTGTCCTATCTAAATAGGAGTCCCAAGATTGACTTAGGTATCTTTAAATAGTAGATTCTGATCTATGAAAGCAAAGTTTAGGTTCGGGAGTATGGTTATGCATGGGGAAGGTTATAGCACCCCTACAACGCCCATCTAAAGGATGGTACCAGTTAGATTTCAAATTATCCAAGCCAAAAAATGTTTATACTTTACCAAAATATTTAGTATTGAAAATTAATCTTAAAATTATCCCAATAGTTTGGTAACAATTTAAGATAATTTTCTTACCTCAAGTGTATTCATGGAAACTAGTGTCCCACTGTAAAGAGGCTCCGTCATCAAATTTATTGATTTATTTTATTCCAAAAAAAAAGAGTAAAGTCTCCCAATAGTTTGGTAGGACTTACTTTGAAACAGATCTCCCAATAGTTGGTGAGGTTTTATTACAAAAGGATTTGTAAAATTTTTTGAAGATTTCATTAAGCCTCCCAATAGTTTTGGCAGGACTTAATTTGAATCGATCCTTCAATAGCTTAGAGGAAAATAATCTTTTTATTTTTTTCTTTGATAAAATGATTATTGGAATTTCCCAATAGTTTGGGGGATTCCATTTTAAAAATTAAATTCAAGAAAATTCTCCAATAATTTGGTAGAATTCATGAACTTATTTGGTAAGGATTTTTATTTGAAAAAGTTTTTTTTTTCTATTTATCTATTTTAAAACTTGCTTGAAAAAGGTTTTTATTTATTTTATTTATTTATTATTCTTTTTATTTTTGTTTCTTCTATTTTCCAAAAAAGATTTTTTTATAAAAACTAGTGAAATTAAATAAAAAACTAAAAATAAAAATTTAAGAAAATAAAAATCAAATCAAATCAAATCAAAAAATAAAATAAAAATGGAAAAAAGGAAAACCTGCGATTTAGGTCAGGTCAACGCGTGGGTCGGCACGTGGGTCAACAGGTTAGAGCATGGATCTAGGTGCACCAAAATGCTACCATTCTGAGTCACTATATAAGTCAAGTCCTAGTGTTTTTCTTAGAATCCCCTCTACTCTCTCTCTCTAGACCAAGAAGCTCTAACTTCTCTTTAGAATTCATCAAGAAACCCACCGAAAACTTCAATTGAAAACTGAGAACTCCATTGATTTCTGGAAAAGTTGTTAGGAAATTCAACAAAAAACTGGAAAACCCACTAGTTTCTAGAAAACTGGCTAAAATGTGGTTGAAAAATTCAACCGGTCATTGAAAAATTCATCAAAAAATTCATGTTCATCCCAAAAAACCCAAAAATTTCTAGAAAAAACCCAGATTTCCTAAATTTTCCTAGATTTTTCAAAAACCCTCCAACAACTTAAACCAAACCCTAGAAACCTAAATCTAAACCCAGAAACTTACAAACTGAATCCACAATCAAAATCCCAAAAAGCCCCTTTATTGCCCAAAATCCCAAAACCTTAAACACTAAGTCTTTTTTCCTTAAATCCCCCATTCTCTTGTTCTATCCAACTGTGTTCAATTTATAGCCCCTTTAATATAGATTTTAGAAAATGGATAGAATCAATCCTAGGCTTGAATCCTAAGATTAGATTCTGCCCAAGTTTCAAATTAGGTCTAGGTTCTTTGCTGATTGATCTAAAAATGTTCTAATTAGGAATTAAAGCCTTTAACTGTTAGAGCTTGGATTCATTTGATTTAGGAAATTCAATTCTTCAGTTACCTTAATCAATTGGTAGTTAAGGAGGAAAAAAGGAAAATAAAAATAATAAAAATAAGAAAATACAATATAATACCATACAATAATAATAATAATAATAATAATAATAATAATAATAATAATAAATACAATATTATACTATAGTACTAATAATAATATAATATAATAAAATAATAATAATAATAATAAATACAATATTATACTATAGTACTAATAATAATATAATATAATAATATAATATAATAAAATAATACTAATAATGAAAATTGGTTCGATTGACCCTGAACATAAATAAGTGTCTATAATCTATTTCAAATCGTTGTTACTTTTTTTCGTCATAAAAAAATTGTTTTTGTTAATATAAGTTTGATCGAAATAAAATAATACTAATTTATTAATATTTAGAAAATTAATTGGTAAGAGATTTAAAAAGTAAATTTGTTTAGTAAACTATTTCAAATAGTTATGACTATTTGAATAATTATTTATTTCAAATCATTATAACTTTTTCTTTTGTCATCAAACAATTGGTTTTGTTCATACTATTTTATTCAAAATAGAAACTTAATAACCAAAAAAATTAAAAAATAAATCTAATTGTCTAGCCAGTTCAAATAATTAGGATTATATGAATGATTATCTATTTTAAATCGTTATGAACTATTGTTTTGTCGTAAAAGAACTATGTTATTCGTACAAGCTTATTTGGATT
This sequence comes from Durio zibethinus, assembly GCF_047325235.1. Classification (NCBI taxonomy): domain Eukaryota; kingdom Viridiplantae; phylum Streptophyta; class Magnoliopsida; order Malvales; family Malvaceae; genus Durio; species Durio zibethinus. The sequence continues at coordinate 791,542 of NC_143168.1, read as the reverse complement.
AAAATAATTCTAATTTAATAATATTTCAAAAATTAATAAGTAAGAGATTAAAAAAATAGATTTGTTTACCAAATTAGTTCAAATGGTTAAGACTATTAGAACAATTATCTATTTTAAATAGTCCTAACTTTTTGTTTAGTCATAAAACAATTGTTTTAGTTTATACAAGCTTATTCAGAATAAATTAATACCAATTTATTAATATTTAAAAACATTAAGAAGAAAGAGATTTAAAAAACTAAATATGTTTACCAAACAAATTCAAATAATTATTACTATTCGAACAATTGTCTATTTAAAATTGTTGTAACCTTTATATTTATCATAAAACAATTGTTTCAATTAATACAAGCTTAGATAGAATAAAATAATACTAATTTATTAATTTTTTCTAAATTAATAAGTAAGAAATTTTAAAAAATAAGTCTGGTTACCGAATCAGTTAAAATAATTATGGTCATTTGAATGATTATCTACTTCAAATTATTATGACCTTTTGTTTGTCATAAAACAATTGTTTTTGATCATACAAGTTTATTCAAAATAAAATAATACTAATTTATTAATATTTCAAAAATTAATAAGCAAGAGATTTAAGAAATAAATCTGTTTATTGAACCAGATCAAAAAGTTATGACTATTTGAACAATTATCAATCTCAAATTGTTAAGATCTTTGTTTTGTCATAAAATAATTTTTTTTTTATCATCGAAGCTTATTTGGTTAAAAATAATACTAATTTAATAATATTCCAAAAAATATTAAGTAAGAGATTTAAAAAATAAATGTGTTTGCCGAACTAATTCAAATGGTTAAAACTATTAGAATAATTATCTATTTCAAATCATTTTGACTTTGTTTAGTCAAAAATATTTGTTTGATATCTTACAAGCTTATTCAGAATAAAATAATCCAAATTTATTAACATTCAAAAAATTAATGAGCAAAAGATTTGAAAAAATAAATCTCTTTACTAAACAAGTTCAAATAGTTATCACTATTTGAACAATTGTTTATTTAAAATCATTATGACCTTTTGTTTTGACATCAAAGAATTGTTTCAATTTATAAAATCTTGTCCAAAATAAAAAAATGCTAATTTCTTAATATTTCCAAAATTAATAAGCAAGAGTTTAAAAAAATAAATTTATTTACTGAACAAGTTCAATTAGTTACAACTATTTGAACAACTGTTTCTTTAAAATCGTTATGACCTTTTATTTTGTTATAAAACAATTGTTTCAGTTCATACAAGCTTCTTTGAAATAAAATAATACTAATTTATTAATATTCCAAAAATTAATAAGTGATTTAAAAAGTTAATTTGTTTACCGAATCAGTTCAAATAGTCATGTCTATTTAAACAATTATCTATTTCAAATCGTTATGACCTTTTGTTTTATCATAAAACAATTGTTTATGTTCATGCAAAATTATTCATAATAAAATAATACTATTTTATTAACATTCTAAAAATTAATAAGAGATTTGAAAACATAAATCTGTTTACCGAACAAGTTTAAATAGTTGTGATTATTTGAATAATTATCTGTTTAAAATTGTTATAAACTTTTGTTTTATCATAAAACAATTGTTTCAATTCATAAAAGCATATTCAAAATAAAATAATACTACTTTATTAATACTTTTAAAATTAAAAGAGATTTAAAAAATGAATCAGTTTACCAAATCAGATTAAATAATTATGGGCATTTGAATAATATCTATTTCAAATCGTTACTATCTTTCGTTTTGTCATAAAACAATTGTTTTTCAACATACAAGCTTATTTGAAGTAAAATAATACTAATTTATTAATATTTCAAGAATTAGTAAGAGATTTAAAAAAATAAATTTGCTTACCAAACTAGTTCAAATAGTTATGACTATTTGAACAACTATCTATTTCAAATTGTTATAACCTTTTGTTTTGTCATAAAACAATTATTTCTATTCATACAAATTTATTCAGAATAAAATAATACTAATTTAATAATATTCTAAAAATTCATAACTAAGAGGTTTAGAAAATAAATCTGCTTGTCGAACTGGTTCAAACAGTTAAGATTATATGTATAGTTATATATTTCAAATTGTTACGACCTTTTGTTTTGTTATAAAGCAATTATTTCAGCTCGTACAAGTTTATTCAGAATAAAATAAAACAAATTTGTTAATATTTCAAAATTTTATAAGGAAGAGATTTTAAAAAAAAATTCTATTTACTGAACCAGTTCAAATAATTATAACTATTTAAACAATTATCTATTTCAAATGTAATTACTTTTTATTTTGTCATAAAACAATTGTTTTTGTTCATATAAGTTTTTTAGAAATAAAATAATACTAACTTATTAATATTTAGAAAATTAATTAGTTAGAGATTTAAAAAGTAAATCTATTTACCAAACCATTTCAAATAGTTTTAACTATTTGAATTATCTATTTCAAATCATTATGACCTTTTGTTTTGTCATCAAACAATTGGTTCTGTTCATACTATTTTATTCAAAATAAAATAAATACTTTTATGATATTTGGAAACTTAATAAGCAAGAAAATAAAAAATAAATGTAATTGCCGAACCAATTCAAATAGTCAATACTATATGAATAGTTATCAATTTCAAATCATTATGACCTTTTGTTTTGTCATAAAAAATTTTTTTTGTTCCTACAAGCTTATTCGAATTAAAATAATATAAATTTAATAATATTTAAAAATTAATAAGAGATTTAAAAAATAAATCTATTTATCGAACAAGTTCAAATAGTTAGTACTATTTTAATAATTGTCTATTTAAAATTGTTATGACCTTTTGTTTTGTCATAAAACATTATTTTAGTTAATACAAGCTTATACAAAATAAAATAATACAAATTTATTAATATTTCTAAAATTAATAAGTAAGAGATTTAAAAAATAAATTTGTTTACCGAATTAGTGAAAATAATTGTGGCCATTTAAATAATTATCTATTTGAAATCATTATGACCTTTTTTTTTGGTTATAAAACAATTGTTTTTGATCGTACAAGCTTATTTCAAATAAAATAATACTAATGTATTAATATTTCAAAAATTAATAAGTAATAAATTTAAAAAAGAAATATGTTTATCGAACCAATTCAAATAGTTATGACTATTTGAACAATTAAAATAATACAAATTTATTAATATTGAGACAATAATAATAAGAGATTTGAAAAAGAAATATGTTTACCAAATAAGTTCAAATAGTTATGACTATTTGAACAATTATTTATTTCAAATTGTTATGACTTTTTATTTTGTCATAAAACAATTGTTTTTGTTCATACAAGCTTATTCGAATTAAAATAATATTAATTTATAAATATTTTGACAATTAATAAGTAGAAGATTTGAAACATAAATATGCTTACTAAATAAGTTCAAATAGTCATAACTATTTGAATAATTATCTATTTTAAATCGTTATGACCTTTGGTTTATTTCATATAAAATAATGCAAATTTATTAATATTTAAACAATTAATAAGCAAAAGATTTAAAAAATAAATCTGTTTATCGAATAAGTTCAAACAGTTATGATTGTTTGAACAATTATTTATTTTAAATCATTATGACTTTTAGTTTTCTTATAAAATAATTGGTTTTGTTCATACAAGCTTATTCGAATTAAAATAATATTAATTTATTAATATTTTGACAATTAATAAGAAAAATAATTTAAAAATAAATATGTTTACCAAATAAGTTCAAATAGTCACAACTAATTAAATAATTATCTATTTCAAATCGTTATGACCTTTTATTTCATCATAAAACAATTGTATTAGTTCATATAAACTCATTTGAAATAAAATAATACTAATTTATTAATATTTCAAAAATTAATGAGTAAGAGATTTAAAAAATAAATCTATTTACTGTACAAGTTCAAATAGTTATAACTAATTGAACAATTATCTATTTCAAATCATTATGACCTTTTGTTTTGTCATAAAATGATTGTTTTATTCATACAAGATTATTTTGAATAAAATAATATAAATTTATTAATATTTCAAAAATTACTAAGTAAAAATTTAAAAAATAAATCTATTTTCTGAATACATTCAAATAGTTATAACTATTTGAACAATTATCTATTTCAAATAGCTATGACCTTTTGTTTTGTCATAAACCAATTGTTTTTGTTCATACAAACTTATTTGAAATAAAATAATACTAATTTACTAATATTCCAAAAATTAATAAGCAAAAGATTTAATAAATAAAATATGTTTATCAAGCAAGCTTAAATAGTTATGACTGTTTGACAAAATAAAAGTCATAATGATTTGAAATATATAGTTGTTCAAATTGTCATAACTATTTGAACTTGTTTGATAAACAGATTTAGTTTTTAAATATCTTATTAATTTTTGGAATATTAATAAATTAGAATTATGTTTTTCCCAATCAACTTGTCTAAAGTGACGAAATAAAAGGTCATAACGATTTGAAATAGATAATTGCTCAAATAGTTATAACTATTTGTACTGGTCATGCCAACAAATTAATTTTTTTAAATTCATTACTTATTAATTTTTAGAATATTAATAAATTAGCATTACTTTATTCCAAATAAGATTGCATCAATAGAAAATTTGTTTTATGACAAAACAAATGGTTATAACGATTTGAAATAAATAATTGCTGAAATTGTTATAACTAATTGAATTGATTTTATATAGATTTATTTTTTAAATCTCTTATTAATTTTTAAAATATTAATAAATTAATATTATTTTATTTTAAACAAACTTATATGAACAAAAACATTTGTTTTATGATAAAACAAAAGGTCATAATGATTTGAAATAGAGAATTGTTTATATAGCCTTAATGATTTGAATTTGTTTGGCAAATAAATTTATTTTTTAAATCTCTTAGTTATTACTTTTTGTAATATTATTAGATTAGTATTACTTTATTCTGAATAAGCTTGTATGAACATAAATAATTATTTTATGACAAAACAAAAGGTTATAACTATTTAAAATATATAATTGTTTAAAGAGTTATAATTATTTGAACTGGTTCAGCAAGCATATTTATTTTTTAATCTCATACTTATAAATTTTTGAAATATTAATACACTAGTATTATTTTATTTTGAATTGGCTTGTATGATGAAAAACAATTATTTTATGACAAAACAAAACTTCATAATAATTTGAAATAGATACTTGTTCAAATGGCTATAATTATTTGAATTGATTTGATAAACTAATTTATTTTTTAAATCTCCAACTTCTTAATTTTTGAAATATTAATAAAGTAATAATATTTTATGTTGGATAAGCTATTATGAACTAAAACAATTATTTTATGATAAAACAATTATTCGATAAATAGATTTATTTTTTTAAAAATTTCTTGCTTATTAATTTTCTAAATGTTAATAAAATAGTTTTTTTTTTTTATTTCAAATAAGTATGTATGAACTGAAACAATTATTTTATGACTAAACAAAAGGTCATAACGATTTGAAATAGATAATTGTTCAAATAGTCTTAATTATTTGAAATGGTTTAGCAAACATATTTATTTTTCAAATCTCTTGCTTATTAATTTTTAAAATATTATAGTTTTAGCAATATTTTACTCTAAATAAGCTTGTATAAACAGAAACAATTTTTTATGACAAAACAAAAATCATAATAATTTGAGATAAATAATTGTTCAAATAGTTATAAGTATTTGAATTGGTTTGGCAAGCAGATTTAGTTTTTAAATCTCTTATTAATTTTTGAAATATTAATAAATTAGTATTATTTTATTCTGAATAATTTTGTATGAATAAAAATAATTTGTAAACAAAATGTCATAATGATTGAAATAGATAATAGCTCAAATGGACATGACTATTTGAACTTGTTGAGTAAATAGATTTATTTTTTAAATCTCCAACTTATTAATTTTTAGAATATTAATAAATTAGTATTATTTTATTTCAAATAAACTTGTATGAATAGAAACATATGTTTTATGACAAAATAAGTGATCATAATGATTTGAAATACATAATTGCTTAAATAGTCATTACTATTTGAACTCGCTAGGCAAACAGATTTATTTTTAAAATTTTTTACTTATTAATTTTTGAAATTTTAATAAATTAGTATTATTTTATTTCAAATAAGCTTTTATGAACAAAAACAATTAGTTTATGACAAAACAAAAGGAAATAATATTTGAAATAGATAAAATAATTATAACCTTTTATTTTGCCATAAAACAATTATTTATGTTTACAGAAGTTTATTCAGAATAGAATAATACTAATCTAATAATTATGAAAATTAATAACTAAGAGATTTAAAAGATAAATTTGTTTGCCAAACCAATTCAAATAGTAATATTTGTCACAAAATAATTATTTTTGTTTGTACAAGCTGAATTTTCAAAATATTAATAGATTAGTATTATTTTATTTTGAATACTTTTGCATGAATAGAAACAATTGTTTTATGACAAAATAAGAGGTCATAATGATTTGAAATAGATAGTTATTCAAATGGACATGATTATTTGAACTTGTTTGGTAAACATATTTATTTTTTAAATCTGCTACCTATTAATTTTTAGAATATTTATAAATCAGTATTATTTTATTCTGAATAAACTTGTATGAATAGAAATAATTATTTTATGACAAAACAAAAGATGATAACTATTTGAAATAAATAATTCTTCAAACAGTGATAACTATTTGAACTTGCTCAGTGAATAGATTTTTTTGTAAATCTTTTACTTATTAATTTTTGGAATATTAATAAATTAGTATTATTTTATTTCAAATATGCTTGTATGAATAGAAACAATTGGATTATGACAAAACAAAAGGTGATAACTATTTGAAATAGATAATTATTCAAATAGTCATAACTATTTGAATATGTTCAGAAAATAGATTTATTTTTTAAAATTTTATTTATTAATTTCTAGAATATTAATAAATTTATATTATTTCATTCAGACTAAGCTTGTATGAATAGAAATAATTGATTTATGACAAAAAAAAAGGTCATAATAATTTGAAAAAGAAAATTGTTCAAATAGTCATAACTATTTGAACTTGATCGAAAAATAGAATCATTTTTTAAATCTCTTACTCATTAATTTTTAAAATATTAATAAATTAGTATTATTTTATTTGGAATAAGCCTATATGAACTAATGCAATTTTTTTATGATGAAATAAAAGGTCACAACAATTTGAAATGGATAATTATTGAAATAGCTATGCCTATTTGAACTTGTTTAGTAAACATATTTATTTTTAAAATCTTTTACTTATTAATTGTCAAAATATTAATAAATTAATATTATTTTAATAGAAATAAGCTTGTATAAATAAAAACAATTGTTTTATGACAAAACAAAAAGTCATAACAATTTGAAATAAAATAATTGTGCAAATAGTCATAGTTAATTGAACTTATTCAGTAAACAGATTTATTTTTTAAATCTTTTACTTATTAGTTGTCTGAATATTAATAAAATTTGTATTATTTTAATTGAAATAGGCTTGTATGAATAGAAAAAATAATTTAATGACAATACAAAAGGTTATAGCAATTTGAAATAGGGAATGGTTCAAATAGTCATAACTATTACAACTTGTTTGATAAACAGATTCAATTTTTAAATCACTTATTTATTAATTTTTTTAATATTAATAAATTAGAATTATGTTATTTCAAATAAGCTTATATGAAAGAAACAACTGTTTTGTGACAAAACAAAAGGTAATTAACGATTTGAAATAAATAATGTTTCAAACAGTCATAACAATTTACATTGGTCGAGCCAAAATAATCATTTTTTAAATCTGTTACTTATTAATTTTTAGAATATTAATAAATTAGCATTACTTTATTCCAAATAAGATTGTGTCAATAGAAACAATTATTTTACGACAAAACAAATTGTCATAATGATTTGCAATAAATAATTGTTCAATTTGTTATAACTAATTGAACTGGTTTAGTAAACAAATTTTTTTAAATCTTTTATTAATTTTTAAAATAATAATAAATTAAAATTATTTTATTTCGAACAAACTTATATAAACAAAAGCATTTATTTTACAACAAAACAAAAGGTCATAACGATTTGAAATAGATAATTATTTAAATAGCCTTAACTATTTAAACTAGTTCAACAAACAAATTTATTTTTAAATCTCTTAGTTATTAATTTTCATAATATTATTACATTAGTATTATTTTATTCCGAATAAGCTGGTATGAACATCAATAATTGTTTTATGACAAAATAAAAGGTTATAATGATTTGAAATATATAATTGTTTTAATAGTTATAACTATTTAAACTAGTTGGGTAAATAGATAACCTCCTACTTATTAATTTTTGAAATAGTAATAAATTAGTATTGTTTTATTCCAAATAGGCTTGTTTGATGAAAAGCAATTGTTTGATGACAAAACCAAAGTTCATAATGGTTTGAATTAGATAATTGTTCAAATGGCCATAACTATTTGAGTTGATTCGATAAACTAATTTATTTTTTAAATCTCCAACTTCTCAATTTTTGAAATATTAATAAAGTAATATTATTTAATTTTGGACAAGCTTTTATGAACTAAAACAATTGTTTTTATGATAAGCAAAAGGCTATAACAATTTTAAATAGATAATTGTTCAAATAGTCATAACTATTTGCACTTGTTCGGTAGCAAATTTTTTGTTTTTAAATTCCTTGCTTATTAATTTTTTGGATGTTAATAAAATAGTATTATTTTATTTCGAATAAGCATGTATGAACTAAAACAATTATTTTATAACTAAACAAAAAGTCATAACAATTTGAAATAGATAATTGTTCTAATAATCTTAACTATTTGAACTAGTTTGGCAAATACATTTATTTTTTAAATCTCTTACTTATTAATTTTTAGAATATAATTAGTTTAGCAATATTTACTCCAAATAAGTTTTTACGAATAGAAACAATTGTTTTATGATAAAACAAAGATCATACTTATTTGAGATAGATAATTGTTCAAATAATTATAACTATTTAAACTGATCCAATAAACAGATTTAGTTTTTAAATCTCTTATTAATTTTTGAAATATTAATAAAGTAGTATTATTTTATTCTAAATAATTTTGTATGAATAGAAACAATTGTTTTACGACAAAAAAAATGTCATAATGATTTAAAATTGGTAATAGTTAAAATGGAAATGATTGTTTAAACTTGTTCAGTAAATATATTTATTTTTTAAATTTTGAACTAATTTTTTGAATATTAATAAATTAGTATTATTTTATTTCGAATAAACTTGTATGAATAGAAATAATTGTTTTATGACAAAACAAAAGATCATAACAATTTCAAATAAATAATTGTTTAATTAGTCATAACTATTTAAACTCACTCGATAAATAGATTTATTTTTTAAATCTTTTACTTATTATTTTATTCTTAATAAGCTTTTATGAAAAAAAAAACAATTGGTTTATGACAAAACTAAAGGTCATAACAATTTGAAATAAATAATTGTTCAAATAGTCATAACTATTTGAACGTGTTCAGAAAATAGATTTATTTTTAAAATTTTTTGCTTATTAATTTTTGGAATATTAATCAATTTATATTATTTTATTTGAAATAAGCTTGTTTGAATAGGAACAATTGTTTTAAGACAAAACAAAATGTCATAACTATTTGAAATAGATAATTGTTCAAATAGTCATAACTATTTGAACTTGTTCGGTAAATAGATTCATTTTTAAATCTCTTACTCATTAACTTTTGAAATATGAATAAGTTATTTTATTTTAAATAAGCCTATATGAACCAATACAATTGTTTTGTGACGAAACAAAAGGTCATAACGATTTGAAATAAATAATTATTCAAATAGTTATTACTATTTGAACTTGTTTGGTAAATATACTTATTTTTTAAATCTTTTACTTATTAATTGTCAAAATATTAATAAATTAATATTATTTTAATTCGAATAAACTTGTATGCACAAAAACAATTGTTTTATGACAACAAAAAGTCATAACGATTTGAACAAATAATTGTTCAAATAGTCATAACTATTTGAACTTATTTAGCAAATAGATTTGAAATAAACTTGTATGAATAGAAAAAATTGTTTTATGACAAAAAAAAAGGTTATAGCAATTTGAAATAGATAATTAATCAAATAGTCATAACTATTTGAAGTTGTTAAGTAAACAGACTCATTTTTAAAATTTTTTACTTTTTGGAATATTAATAAATTAGAATTATGTTATTCTGAATGAGCTTACACGAACAGAAACAATTGTTTTGTGACAAAATAAAATGTCATAATGATTTGAAATAGATAATTATTCAAACAGTTATAATTGTTTGCACTGGTTAGGCTAACAAATATATTTTCTAAATCCTTTACTTATTAATTTTCAAAATATATATCAATTAGCATTACTTTATTCCGAATAAGATTGTATAAACAGAAACAATTGTTTTATGACAAAACAAATGGTTATAATGATTGGAAATAAATAATTGTTCAAATAGTTATAACTAATTGAACAGGTTTGGTAAACAGATTTATTTTTTAAATCTCATTAATTTTCAAAATATTAATAAATTAATATTATTTTATTCCAAACAAACTTATATGAACAAAAACATTTGTTTTATGACAAAATAAAAGGTAATAACAATTTGAAATAGATAGTTGTTTAAATAATCATAATTATTTAAACTGGTTTGACAAACATAATTATTTTTTAAATCTTTTACTTAATAATTTTTGAAATATTAGTAAATTTGTTTTATTTTATTTCGAATAGGTTAGTAAAAGCTGAAAAATTGTTTTATGACAAACTAAAAGGCCATAACAATTTGAAATAGATAATTGGTCATACACCATTAACTATTTGAAGTGGTTTGGCAAACAAATTTATTTTGTAAATCTCTTAGTTATTAATTATCAAAATCTTATTAGATTAGTATTATTTTATTTTGAATAAGTTTGTATGAACAGAAATAATTATTTTATGACAAAACAAAAAGTTATAATGGTTTGAAATATATAATTATTTGAACTGGTTCAGTAAATAGAATTTTTTTTTTTTGATATCTTTAACTTTTAAAATTCTAAAATATTAAAAAATTAGTTTTATTTTATTATGAATAAACTTGGATGGGCTAAAATAATTTCTTTATGACAAACAAAAGGTAATAATGATTTGAAATAGATAATTCTTCATATAGTCTTAACTATTCGAATTGGTTAGGCAAACGGATTGATTTTTTAAATCTCTTGGTTATGATTTTCATAATATTTTTAATTTTGTATTATTTTATTTCGAATAAACTTATATGAACGAAAATAATTGTTTTATGATAGAACAAAAGGTTATAACAATTTGAAATAGAAAATTGTTCAAACAGTCATAACTATTTGAACTGGTTCAGTAAACAGATTAATTTGTTGAATCTCATACTAATTCTTGAAATATTATTAAATTAGTACTATTTTATTTAAAATACGCTTATACGTTCAAAAACAATTGTTTTATGACAAAATGAAAGTTGATAACAATTTTATTTCAAATAAGCTTGTATGTTGAAAAACAATTGTTTTATGACAAAATGAAAGGTAATAAAGATTTAAAATAGATAATTGTTCAAATAGCTATAATTATTTGAAGTGATTCAATAAACTATTTTATTTTCTAAATCTTTTACTTATTGATAATCAAAATATCAATAAAGTAATATTATTTTATTTTGGATAAACTTTTATGAACTGAAACAATTGTTTTATCACGAAACAAAAATTCATAACGATTTTAAATGGATAATTGTTCAAATAGTCATAACTATTTGAAACTATTCGGTAAATAGATTTATTTTTTCAAATCTCTTGCTTATTAATTTTTCACAAGTTAATAAATTAGTATTATTTTCTACCAAATAAGCTTGTATGAATTGAAACAATTATTTTATGACTACACAAAAGGTTAGAACGATTAGAAATAGATAATTATTCTAATAGTCTTAACTATTTAAACTAATTTGGTAAACACATTTATTTTTTAAATCTCTTATTAATTTTCAAAATAATATTAAATTAGTATTATTTTTATCTGAATTAGCTTGTATGATCAGAAACAATTATTTTATGACAAAAGAAAGATCATAATGATTTGAGATTGATATTTGTTTAAATAGTCATAACTATCTGAATTGGTTCAAAAAATAGCTCTAGTTTTTAAATCTCTTACTTAATAATTTTTGAAATATTGATAAAAGTACTATTATTTTATTTCATATAAGTTTTTATGAACTAAACCAATTGTTTTATGACAAAACAAAAAGTCATAACGATTTTAAATAGATAGTTGTTTAAATAGTTATATTTATTTGAACTTGTTCAGTAAATAGATTTATTTTTTTAAAATTTCTTGCTAATTAATTTTTTGAAAGTTAATTAAATTAATATTATTTTATTTTGAATAAGCTTGTATGAACTGAAATAATTATTTTATGATTAAAAAGATTAGAACGATTTGAAATAAATAATTGTTCTAATAGTCTTAACTATTTGAACTGATTCAGTAAACATATTTTTTTTAAATCTCTTACTTATTAACTTTTGGAATACTATTAAATTAATATTATTTTAATCCAAATATGCTTGTATGAAAAGAAACAATTGTTTTATAACAAAATAAAGATCATAATGATTTGAGATGGATAATTATTCAAATAGTCATAACTATTTGAACCTGTTCGGTACACGTTTATTTTTTCAAATTTCTTGGTTATTAATTTTTCAAAAGTTAATAAATTAGTATTATTTTCTTCCAAATAAGCTTGTATGAATTGAAACAATTATTTTATGACTAAACAAAAGGTTAGAACGATTTGAAATAGATAATTATTCTAATAGCCTTAACTATTCAAACTGATTTAGTAAACAAATTTATCTTTTAAATCTCTTATTAATTTTTGAAATAATATTAAATTAGTATTATGTTTATCTGAATCAACTTGTATGATTAGAAATAATTACTTTATGACAAACAATTATAATAGCGATTTAAGATTGATATTTGTTTAAATAGTCCTAACTATTTGAATTGGTTTGAAAAATAGCTTTAGTTTTTAAATCTTACTTAATAATTTTTGAAATATTAATAAAGTACTATTAATTTATTTTAGATAAGTTCTTATAAACTGAAACAATTGTTTTATTACAAAACAAAAGGTTATAACAGTTTTAAATAGATAATTATTCAAATAGTCATATCTATTTGAACTTATTCAGTAAACAGATTTATTTTTTTAAAAATTTCTTGATTACTAACTTTTTGAAAGTTAATAAATTAGTATTATTTTATTTCGAATAAGCTTGTGTGAACTGAAATAATTGTTTTATGACTAAACAAAAGGTCAGAACAATTTGAAATAGATAATTATTCTAATAGTCCTAACTATTTGAATTGGTTCAGCAAATATATTTATTTTTTAAATCTCTTACTAATTTCTAATATATTATTAAATTACTATTATTTTAATTCAAATTTTCTTGTATGAAAAAAAAAACAATGGTTTTATGACAAAATAAATATCATAATGATTTGAGATAGATAATTATTTAAATAATCGTAACTATTTGAACTGGTTAGATAAATAAATTTAGTTTTTAAATCTCCTATTAATTTTTAAAATATTAATAAATCAGTATTATTTTATTTTCAATAATTCTGTATGAACAGAAACAATTTTTTTATGGCAAAACAAAAGGTCATAACAATTTGAAATAGATATTTGTTCAAGTGGACGTGACTATTTGAACTTATTCAATAAACATATTTATTTTTTAAATCTCCTACCTATTAAATTGCAAAATATTAATAAATTAGTATGATTTTATTTAGAACAAACTTGTTTGAATAGAAATAATTGTTTTATTACAAAACAAAAGAGCATAATTATTTGAAAAAAAATTGTTTAAACAGTCATAACAATTTTAATTGGCTCGGTAAATAGATATATTATTTAAATAGTTTACTTATTAATTTTTAGAATATTAATAAATTAGTATTATTTTATTTCGAATAAGCTTGTATAAATAGAAACAATTGGTTTATGACAAAACAAAAGGTTATAACTATTTGAAATAGATAATTGTTCAAATAGTTAAATAGTCATAATTATTTGAAGGGGTTCAAAAAGTGGATTTATTTTTGTAATTTTTACTTATTAATTTTTGGAATGTTAACAAATTTAATTATTTTATTTGGAATAAGCATGTATGAATAGAAACAATTGCTTTATGACAAAATAAAAGGTCATAACGATTTGAAATAGATAATTGTTCAAATAGTTATAACTAATTGAACTTGTTTGGTAAGTAGATTCATTTTTTTAAATCTCTTGTTAATTTTTAGAATATTAATAAATTAGTATTATTTTATTTAGAATAAGCCTATATGAACAGATACAATTGTTTTATAATTAAGCAAAAAGTCATAATGATTTGAAATAGATAATTATTTAAATAGTTATGACTATTTAAACTTATTGAATAAACAAATTTATTTTAAAATCTTTTACTTATTAATTGGAAAAATATTAATAAATTCATATTATTTTAATCCAAATAAGTTTGTATGAAGAAAAACAATTGTTTTATGATAAAACAAAAAGTCATAACAATTTGAAATAAATAATTTTTCAAATAGTCATAACTATTTGAACTTATTAGGTAAAAAGATTTATTTTTTAAATATTTTACTTATTAATTTTATTTGAAAAAAACTTGTATGAATAGAAAAAACTGTTTTATGACAAAATAAAAAGGTTATAGCGATTTGAAATAGATAATTGTTCAAATAGTCGTAACTATTTGAACTTATTTGGTAAATAAATTAATTTTTAAATCTCTTACTTATTAATTTTTGGAATAGTAATAAATTAGAATTATGTTATTTCAAATATGCTTGTACAAACAGAAACAATTATTTTGTGATAAAACCAAAGGTCATAAAGATTTGAAATAGATAATTGTTCAAACAATATAACTATTTGCACTGGTCAGGCTAATAGATTCATTTTTTAAATCCATTACTTATTAACTTTCAGAATATTAATAAATTAGCATTACTTTATTCCGAATAAGACTATATGAACAGAAACAATTATTTTATGATAAAACAAATGGTCATAATGATTTGAAATAAATAATTATTCAAATAGTAATAATGAATTGAACTGGTTTAGTAATAGATTTATTTTTTTAAATCTCTTACTTCTTAATTTTCAAAATATTGATAAATTAATCTTATTTTATTTCGAACAAACTTATATGAACAAAAACATTACTTTCATGAATGAAGAAAAACATTTGTTTTATGTCATAATGATTTGAAATAAATAATTGTTCAAATAGTCATAATTATTTAAACTAGTTTGGCAAACAAAATTATTTTTTAAATCTCTTATTAATTTTTGAAATATTAATAAGTTTGTTTTATTTTATTTTGAATAAGTTGCTAAGAACCGAAAAAATTATTCTACAGCAAAACAAAACGTCATAACGATTTGAAATAAAGAATTATTTTATAGCTTTAACTATTTGAACTAGGTTGGCAAACAGATTTATTTTTTAAATCTCTTAGTTATTAATTTTCAGAATATTATTACATTAGTATTATTTTATTTCGAATAAACTTGTGTGAACAAAAATAATTGTTTTATGACACAATAAAAGGTTATAATAATTTGAAATATATAATTGTTCAAATAGTCATAACTATTTGAACAGGTTTGGTAAACAGTTTTATTTTTTAAATATTTTACATATTAATTTTTGAAATATTAGTAAATTAGTATTATTTTATTTTGAATAAGCTTGAATGATCAAAAACATTTGTTATATGATCAAAAAAAGGGTAATAATAATTTGAAATAGATAATTATTGAAGTGGCCCTAATTATTTGAAATGATTCGATAAATAGATTCACTTTTTAAATCACTTATTAATTTTTGGAATATTAATAAAT
This sequence comes from Durio zibethinus, assembly GCF_047325235.1. Classification (NCBI taxonomy): domain Eukaryota; kingdom Viridiplantae; phylum Streptophyta; class Magnoliopsida; order Malvales; family Malvaceae; genus Durio; species Durio zibethinus. The sequence goes on along the minus strand of NC_143168.1, from coordinate 775,457 downwards.
TTGTATTATTTTATTTCGAATAAGCTTGTATGAATTGAAACGATTGTTTATGATAGAACAAATGGTCAAAATGATTTAAAATAGATAATTATTCATATAGTCTTAAATGTTTGAACTGCTTCAGCAAACATATTTATTTTTTAAATCTCTTAGTTATTAATTTTTGAAATATTATTAAATTAGTATTATTTTATTTTGAATAAGCTTGTGTGAACTAAAACAATTATTTTATAGTAGAATAAAAGGTTATAATGATTTGAAATAGGTAATTATTCAAATAGGAATTGGTTTGGTAAACAGATTTATTTTTTAAATCTCCTATTTATTAATTTTTGAAATATTAATAAATTAGTATTATTTTATTCCAAATAGGCTTGTATGATAAAAAAACAATTATTTTATGACAAAACAAAAGTTCATAACAATTTGAAATAGATAATTGTTGGAATAGCCAAATTATTTGAACTGATTCGATAAATAGATTCACTTTTTAAATCACTTACTTATTAATTTTATGAATATTAATAAATTATTATTATTATTATTATTATTTTATTTCAAATAAAGCTTTTATGAGCTAAAACAATTATTTTATGATAAAACAAAAGGTCATAATGATTTGAAATAGATAATTGTTCAAATGACCATAATTATTTTAACAGATTCAATAAACAAATTTAATTTTTAAATCTCTTATTAATTTTAGAAATATTAATAAATTAGTATTATTTTATTTCGTATAAACTTTTATTAACTGAAACAATTGTTTTATGATAAAACAAAAGGTCATAACGATTTTAAATAAGTAATTGTTCAAATAGTCATAACTATTTTAGCTTATTCGGTAAACATTTATATTTTCAAATCTCTTGCTTATTAATTTTTTAAATGTTAATATATTAGGATTATTTTATTCCAAATAAGCTTGTATGATATGAAACAAATATTTTATGACTAAAACAAGTTCAAATGATTTGAAATAGATAATTATTCTAATAGTTTTAACTATTCGAAAACACATTTATTTTTTAAATCTCTTATTAATTTTTTAAATATTAATAAATTAGTATTATTTTATTTTGAATAAGCTTGTTTGATAAAAGACAATTGGTTTATAACAAATAAATGGTCATAATGATTTGAAATAGATAATTGTTCAAATGGCCATAATTACTTTTACTGATTCAGTAAACAAATTTATTTTTTAAATCTCTTATTAATTTTAGAAATATTAATAAATTAGTATTTTTTATTTTGTATAAGCTTGTATTAATTGAAATAATTATTTTGTGATAAAACAAAAGGTCATAGTGATTTTAAATAGATAATGGTTCAAATAGTAATGACTATTTGAACCTATTCGGTAAATAGATTTACTTTTTTAAATCTCTTTCTTATTAATTTTTAAAATTTTAATAAATTAGTATTAATTTATTTCGAATAAACTTGTATGAAGTAAAACAATTGTTTTATGACTAAATAAAAGGTCAGAACGATTTGAAATAGATAATTATTCTCATAGTCTTAACCTATGAACAGGTTCAGTAAATAAATTTATTTTTTATATCTCTTACTTATTAATTTTTGAAATATTATTAAATTTGTATTATTTTAAACCAAATAAGCTTGTGCGAATAAAAAAAATTATTATGATAAAACAAAAGGTCATAAAGATTTGAAATTGATAATCGTTCATATAGTCTTAACTATTTTAATTGGTTCAACAATTATATTTATTTTTTAATTTTCTTGGTTATTAAGTTTCAAAATATTATTAAATTAGTATTATTTCATTTTGAATAAAATAGTATGAATAGAGCCTATTGTTTGATGAGAAAACAAAACGTTACAATGATTTGAAATAGATAATTATTACAAATAGTCAAAACTATTCGAAATGGTTTGGTAAATAGATTTACTTTTTAAATCTCTTACTGATTAATTTTTTAAATATTAATAAATTAGTATTATTTTATTTCAAACAAAATTATATGAACAAAAAACAATTGTTTTATGACAAAACAAAAAGTAATAATGATTTGAAACAGTTATAATTATTTGAATTGGTTAAGTACATAGAATTATTTTTTAAATCTCTTACTTATAAAATTTTGAAATATTAACAAATTAGTTTTATTTTATCCCAAGTAAACTTATATGAGCTAAAATAATTGTTTTAAGACAAAACAAAATGTCATAATGATTTGAAATAGATAATTGTTCATATAGTCTTAACTGTTTGAACTAGTTTGACAAACAAATTTATTTTTTTAATCTCTTAGTTATGAATTTTCAAAATATTATTACATTAGTATTATTTAATTTCGAATAAACTTGTATGAACAGAAATAATTGTTTTATGCAGAATAAAAGGTTATAACAATTTGAAATAGATAATTATTCAAAATGTCATAATTATTTAAACCAGTTCGATAAATAGATTTAATTTTTAAATCAATTACTAATTCTTGAAATATTAATAAATTAGTATTATTTTATTTTAAATAAGTTTGTATGTTAAAAAACAATTGTTTTATGAGAAAACAAAAAGTATTAACGATTTCGTTCAAATGGCTATAACTATTTGAACTAATTTGGTAAACTGATTTATTTTTTTAAATCTCTTACTTACTAATTTTTGAAATATTAAAAAAGTAGTATTATTTTATTTTGGATAAGCTTTTATGAATTGAAACAGTTGTTTTATGACAAAACAAAAGTTCATAACAATTTTAAATAAATAATTGTTCAAATAATCATCAATATTGAACTTGTTCAGTAAATAAATTTATTTTTTCAAATCTTTTGCTTATTAATTTTTTGAATGTTAATAAATTAGTGTTTATTCTAAATATGCTTGTATGAATTGAAACAATAGTTTTATGACTAAACAAAAAGTTAAAACAACATGAAATGGATAATTATTCTAATAGTCTTAACCATTTAAATTGATTCAGTAAACACATTTATTTTTTAAATCTCTTACTTATTAATTTTTGAAATATTATTAAATTAGTATTATTTTTATCCGGATAAGCTTATATGATCAGAAACATTTTTTTTTCGACAAAACAAATATCATAATAATTTGAGATTGATATTTGTTCAAATGGTTATAACTAATTGAATTGGTTCAAAAAATAGTTTTAGATTTTAAATCTCTTACTTAATAATTTTTGAAATATTAATGAAGTAGTTTTATTTTAGTTTGGACAAGTTTCTATGAACTGAAACAACTATTTTATGACAAAACAAAGGTCATAATGATTTTAAATAGATAATTGTTCAAATAGGCATATCTCTTTGAGCTTGTTCGATAAACATATTTATTTTTTTAAACCTCTTACTTATTAATTTTTTGAATTTTAATAAATTAGTATTATTTTATTTTGAATAAGCTTGTATGAACTGAAATAATTATTTTATGGCTAAACAAAAGTTCAGAATGATTTGAAATAGATAATTGTTCCAATAGTTTTAACTATTTGAACTGGTTCGACAAAACACATTTATTTTTTATTGTTAAATTAGTATTATCTTAATCTGAATAAGCTTATATGAAAAGAAACAATCATTCTATGACAAAACAAAGATCATAATGATATGAGATATATAATTGTTCAAAAAGTCATAACTATTTAAGTTAGTTTGATAAGCAGATTTAGTTTTTAATACTCTTATTAATTTTCAAAATCTTAATAACTCAGTATTATTTTATTCTAAATAATTTTGTATAAATAGAAACAATTGTTTTAAGACAAAAATAAAAGGTCAGAACAATTTGAAATAAATAATTGTTAAAATGGACATGACTATTTGAATTTATTTGGTAAATTGATTTATTTTCTAAATCTCCTACCTACTAATTTCTAGAATATTCATAAATTAGTATTATTTTATTATGAATAAACTTGTATGAATAGAAACAATTTTTTTATGACAAAATAAAAGATCATAACTATTTGAAATAAATAATTGTTCAAACATTCATAGCTATTTGAGCGTATTTAGTAAGCCTATATGAATTGATACAATTGTTTTATGATGAAACAAAAGATCATAACGATTTGAAATAGATAATTACTCGAGTAGTTATGAAAATTAGAACTTATTCAGTAAACATATTTATATTTAAAATCTTTTACTTACTAATTGTCAAAATATTAATAAATTAATATTATTTTAATATGAATAAGATTGTATGAACAAAAACAATTAGTTTATGAGAAAACAAAGAGTCATAATGATTTGAAAAAAATAATTGTTCAAACAGTCATAGCTATTTGAACTTATTTGGTAAACAAATTTATTTTTTAAATCTTTTACTAATTAGTTGTCTAAATATTAATAAATTTGTATTATTTTAATTGAAATAAGCTTGTATGAATAGAAAAAATTATTTTATGACAAAAAAAAGTTATAGCAATTTGAAATAGATAATTGCTCAAAGTGTAGTAACTATTTAAACTTGATCGATAAATAGATTTAGTTTTTAAATCTCTCACTTATTAATTTTTGAAATATTAATAAATTAGATTTATGTTATTCCTCAGCAGCTTGTATGAACAATAACAATTATAAGGCTTTGAAATAGATAATTGTTTAAACAGTTATAACTATTTGTACTGGTCAGTCCAACAGATTCATTTTTTAAATCTGTTACTTATTAATTTTTAGGATATTAAGAAATTAGCATTACTTTATTTCAAATAAGATTGTATCAATAGAAACAATTGTTTTATGACAAAACAAAAGGTTATAATGATTTGAAATAAATAATTATTCAAATTGTTATAACTATTTGAACTAGTTTGGTAAATAAATTTACTTTTTAAATCTCTTATTAATTTTCAAAATAATAATTATTTTATTTTATTTTATTCCAAACAAACTTATATGAACAAAAACATTTGTTTTACAACAAAACAAAAGGTCATAATGGTTTGAAATAGATAATTATTCATATAGCCTTAACTATTTGAATTGGTTCGACAAAAAAATTTATTTTTTAAATCTCTTGGTTATTAATTTTTATAATATTAGTAGATTAGTATTATTGTATTTCTAATAAGCTTGTATGAACATAAATAATTGTTTTATAACAAAACAAAAGGTTATAATGATTTGAAATATATAATTGTTCAAATAGTCATAACTATTTGAATTGGTTCGGTAAGCGTATTTATTTTTTAAATCTCCTACTTTTTAATTTTTTCAATATTAATAAATTAGTATTATTTTATTCAGAACAAGCTTTTATGATGAAAAACATTTGTTTTATGACAAAACAAAATATCATAAATATCTTAAATAAATAATTATTCAAATGGCAATAATTATTTGAAGTGATTCAATAAACTAATTTATTTTTTAAATCTCTAGCTTCTCAAATTTTGAAATATTAATAAAGCAATATTATTTTATTTTGGATAAGCTTTTATGAACTAAAACAATTGTTTTATGATAAAACAAAAGGTCATAATGATTTAAAATAGAAAATTGTTCAAATAGATATAACTATTTGAACTTGTTCAGTAAACAGATTTATTTTTTTAAACTTCTTACATATTGATTTTTTGAATGTTTATAAAAGAGTATTATTTTATTTCAAATAAGCATGTATGAACTAAAACAATTATTTTATGACTAAACGAAAGGTCAGAACAATTTGAAATAGATAATTGTTCTAATAGTCTTAACTATTTGAACTAGTTCAATAGACAAAATGATTTTTTAAATTTCTTACTTATTAATTTTTTAAAATATTATTAGTTTAGTAATATTTTACTCTGAATAAGCTTGTATGAATAGAAACAATTGTTTTATGACAAAACGAAGATCATAGCAATTTGAGATAGATAATTGTTCAAATAGTCATAACTAATTGAAATGATTTTGTAAACAAATTTAGTTTTTAAATCATTTTTTAATTTTTGAAATATTAATAAATTAGTATTATTTTATTTTGAATAATTTTTCATGAATAAAAATAATAGTTTTATGACAAAATAAAATGTCGTAACGATTTTAAATAGATGATAGCTTAAATGGACATGACTGTTTAAACTTATTCGGTAAACAAATTTATTTTTTAAATCTCCAAATTATTAATTTTTGAAATATTAATAAATTAGTATTATTTTATTTCAAATAAACTTGTATGAATAGAAACAATTATTTTATGACAAAACAATAGATTATAACAATTTGAAATAAATAATTGTTTAAATAGTCATAACTATTTAAACTCGCTTGGTAAACAAATTTATTTTTTAATTCCTTTCCTTACTAATTTTTGAAATTTTAATAAATTAGTATTATTTTATTCCAATTAAGCTTTTATGTACATAAACAATGGGTTTATGACAAAACAAAATGTCATAACAATTTGAAATAGATAATTGTTCAAATAGTCATAACTATTTGAATGTGTTTAGAAAATATATTTATTTTTAAAATTTTTACTTAGTAATTTTTGGCATATTAATAAATTTAAATTGTTTTATTCAAAATAAGCTTGCATGAATAGAACCAATTGTTTTATGTCAAAACAAAAAGTCATAATGTTTTAAAATAGATAATTATTCAGCTAGTCATAACTATTTGAACTTATTTAGTAAATAGATTCATTTTTGAACTTATTCAAATAGTCATGACTATTTGAGCTTATCGGTAAACATATTTATTTTGTTAAAATTTTTTACTTATTAATTATTGAAATATTATTAAATTAGTATTAGTTTAATCTGAATAAACTTGTATGAATAGAAACAATTGTTTTATGACAAAACAAAAAGTCATAACAAGTTTAAATAAATCATTGCACAAAAAGTTATAATGATTTGAATTTATTTGGTAAACAGATTTATTTTTCAAATCTTTTACTTATTAATTGTCTTAATATTAATAAATTTGTATTATTTTATTTAAAATGAGCTTGTATGAACAGAAAAAATTCTTTTATAACAAAACAAAAGGTTATAACGATTTCAAATAGATACTTGCTCAAATAGTCATAATTATTCAAACTTGTTTAGTAAATAGATTCATTTTTTAAATCTCTTTATTATTAATTTTCAGATTATTAATAAATTAGTATTATTTTATTCCCAATAAGCTTATATGAACTGAAGTAATTCTTTTATGATAAAACAAAATGTCATAATGATTTGAAATAAATAATTATTCAAATAATCATGATCATTTGATCTAGTTTAGTAAACATATTTATTTTTTAAAATTTTTATCTATTAATTGTTGAAATATTAATAAATTAGTATTGTTTTAATCCTAATAAGCTTGTATGAACATAAACAATTGGTTTATAACAAAACAAAAAGTCATAACGATTTGAAATTAATAATTGCTTAAATAGTAATAATATTTAAACTAGTTTGATAAATAGATTTATTTTTTAAATCTCTTATTAATATTTGAGATATTAATAGATTAGTATTACTTTTTTTCGAACAAACTTATATGAACAAAAACATTTATTTTATGACAAAACAAATCGTCATAATGATTTGAAATAGATAATTGTTCAAATAGTCATAATTATTCAAATTGGTTAGGCAAATAGAATTATTTTTTAAATCTCTTATGTATTAATTTTTGAAATATTAATAAATTTATTTTATTTTATTCCAAATAAGTTAGTATAAATTCAAAAAAACTTATTTTATGACAAAACAAGTCATAATGATTTGAAATAGATAATTGTTCATATAGTCTTAAATATTTGAACTGGTTCAGCAAATAAATTTATTTTTTAATTCTCTTAGTTATTAATTATTAGAATATTAAGATTAGTATTATTTTATTCCGAATAAGCTTATATAAACAAAATAATTGTTTTATGATAGTACAAAAGGTTGTAACGATTTGAAGTTTACAATTGTTCAAATAGTCATAACTATTTGAACTAGTTCAGTAAATAGATTTATTTTTTAAATCTTTTAAATATTAATTTTTGAAAGATTAATTAGTATTATTTTATTCTGAATAAGCTTGAATGTTCAAATGCAATTGTTATATGACCAAACAAAAGGTAATAACGATTTGAAATAGTTAATTGTTGGCATGGCCATAATTATTTGAATTGATTCGGTAAACAGATTCACTTTTTAAATCACTTACTTATTAAGTTTTGGAATATTAATAAATTTAATTTTTATTTTATTTTGAATAAGTTTGTATGAACTAAAACAATTGTTTTATGACAAAACAAAAGGTCATAACAATTTGAAATAGATAATTGTTCATATAGTCTTAACTATTTCAACTGCTTCAACAAACAGATTAATTTTTTAAGTCTCTTAATTATTAATTTTTGGAATATTATTAAATTAGTATTATTTTATTTTGAATAAGTTTATATGAACTAAATAATTATTTTATAACAGAACAAAAAGTTATAACAATTTGAAATTGATAATTGTTCAAATAGGAACTGGTTCGGTAAACAACTTTATCTTTTAAATCTCTTATTAATTTTTGAAATATTAATAAATTAATATTATTTTTTTTGAATAGGCTTGTATGATGAAAAACAATTGTTTTATAACAAATCAAAAGTTCATAATGATTTGAAATAGATAATTGTTCAAATGGCCAAAATTATTTGAACCAATTCGATAAATTGACATATTTTTTAAATGTTTAACTTACCAATTTTTGAAATACTAATAAAGTAATATTATTTTATTTCAGATAAGCTTTTATGAACTAAAACAATTGTTTTATAACAAAACAAAAGTTCGTAATGATATGAAATAGATAATTGTTCAAATGGCCAAAATTATTTGAACCAATTTGATAAATTGACATATTTTTTAAATCTGTAACTTGTCAATTTTTGAAATATTAATAAAGTAATATTATTTTATTTCAGATAAGCTTTTTATGAACTAAAACTATTGTTTTATGATAAAACAAAATGTCATATTTATTTTAAATAGAAAATTGTTCAAATAGCCAAAACTATTTGAACTTGTTCGGTAAATAGATTTATTTTTTAAAATTTGTTGTTTATTAATCTTTTGAATGTTAATAAATTAGTATTATTTTATTTCAAATAAGCATGTATGAACTGAAAAAATTATTTTATGACAAACAAAAGGTTAGAACAATTTGAAATAGATAATTGTTCTAATAGTCTTAATTATTTGAACTAGTTCGACAAACACATTTATTTTTTAAATCTCTAACTTATTAATTTTTAGAATACTATCAATTTAGCAATATTTTACTCCAAATAAGCTTGCATGAATATAAACAATTGTTTTATGACAAAACAAAGATTATAATGATTTGAGATAGATAATTGTTCAAATAATCATAACTATTAGAACTAGTTCGATAAACAGATTTAGTTTTTAAATCCCTTATTAATTTTTGAAATATTAATAAATTGGTATTATTTTATTTTGAATAATTTTGTATGAATAGAAACAATTGCTTTATGACAAAATATAATAGCATAATGATTTGAAATAGATAATAGCTCAAATGGATATGACTATTTGAACTTATTTGGTGAACAAATTTATTTTTTAAATCTCCAAATTATAAATTTTTAAAATATTAATAAATTAGTATTTTTTTTATTTCAAATAAACTTATATGAATAGAAACAATTGCTTTTTGACAAAACAAAAGATCATAGTGATTTGGAATAAATAATTGTTCAAATAGTCATAACTATTTGCACTCGCTTAGTAAGCAAATTTATTTTTAAATCTTTTACTTATTAATTTTTGGAATTTTAATAAATTGGTATTATTTTGTTCCAAATGAGCTATTATGAATAGAAACAATTGGTTTATGACAAAACAAAAGGTCATAATGATTTGAATAGATAATTGTTCAAATAGTCATAACCATTTAAACATGTTCAGAAAACATATTTATTCTTAAAATTTTTGCTTATTAATTTTTCAAATATTAATAAATTTATATTATTTTATTTAAAATAAGCTTGCATGAACAGAACCAATTATTTTACGACAAAACAAAATGTCATAATATTTTGAAATAGATAATTGTGCAGATAACATAACTATTTGAACATGTTCAGTAAACATATTCATTTTTTAATTCTCTTACTCATTAATTTTTGGAAAATTAATAAATTAGTATTATTTTATTTCAAATAAGCTTATATGAACTAAAACAATTATTTTATTATAAGACAAAAGGTAACAATGATTTAAAATAGATAATTATTCAAATAGTCATGACTATTTGAATTTGTTAAAAAAATTTATTTCTTAAATCTTTTACTTATTAATTGTCAAAATATTAATAAATTAATATTATTGTAATTTGAATAAGCTCGTATGAACAAAAACAATTGTTTTATGAGAAAACAAAAAGTCATAAGAATTTGAAGTAAATAATTGTTCAAATAGTCATAAGATTTGAACTTGTTTAGTAAACAAATTTTTTTTTAAATGTTTTACTTATTAAATGTCTTTATATTACTAAATTTGTATTATTTTATTCAAAATAAGCTTGTATGAACAGAAAAATTCATTTTATGACAAAACAAAAGGTTATAGCAATTTCGAAAAGATAATTGTTAAAATAGTCATAATTATTTAAACTTGTTTGACAAACAGATTCATTTTTTAAATCCATTAATTATTAATTCCCATAGTATTAATAACTTCATATTATTTTATTTTGAATAAGCTTATATGAACTAAAATAATATTTTTATGATAAAACAAAAGGTCATAATGATTTGAAATAGATAGTTATTTAAATAGTCATGACTATCTGATATAGTTTAGTAAACATATTTATTTTTTCAATTTTTTACTTATTTATTGGTGAAGTATTAATAAATTAGTATTATTTTAATACGAATAGGCTTGTATGAACAGAAACAACCATTTTATAACAAAGTAAAAAGTCATAACAATTTGAAATAAATAATTACTCAAATAGTCATAACTATTTGAACTTGTTTGATAAATAGATTTATTTTTTTAATCTCTTATTAATTTTTGAAATATTAATAGATTAGTGTTACTTTATTCCAAACAAACTTATATGAACAAAAACATTTATTTTATGACAAGACAAAAGGTCATAACGATTTGAAATAGATAATTGTTCAAATAGTCATAATTATTTGAACTGGTTAGGTAAATAGAATTATTTTTAAATCTCTTATTAATTTTTGAAATATTAATAAATTCATTTTATTTTATTCCAAATAAGCTAGTAAGAATTGGAAAAAACTTTTTTTATGAGAAAACAAATGGTCATAATTGTTTATTTTAAAATAGATAATTGTTCATATAGTCTCTAATATTTGAATAGGTTCGGTAAACAATTTTTTTTTTTTAATTCTCTTAGTTATTAATTTTAGGAATATTATTAGATTAGTTTTATTTAATTTTGAATAAGCTTGTATGAACAAAAATAATTGTTTTATGATAGAACAAAAGGTTATAATGATTTGAAGTTTACAATTGTTCAAATAGTTATATATTTGAATTAGTTCAGTAAATAGATTTATTTTTTAAATCTCTTACTTATTACTTTTTGAAAGATTAATAAATTAGTATTATTTTATTCAAATAGGCTTGAATAATAAAAAACAATTGCTATATGAGCAAACAAAAGGCCATAATTTTCGATAAACAGATAATTGTTCATATAGTCTTAATTATTTGAACTGCTTCGGTAAACAAATTTATTTTTTACATCTCTTAGTTATCAAATTTCAGAATATTATTAAATTAGTATTATTTTATTCCAAATAAGCTTATATGAACTAAAACAATTATTTTATAATAGAATGAAATGTTATAATGATTTGAAGTAGATAATTGTTCAAATAGAAACTGGTTTGGTAAATAAATTTATTTTTTAAATCTCTTATTAATTTTTGAAATATGAATAAATTAATATTATTTTATTCTGAATAGGCTTGTATGATGAAAAACAAGTGTTTTATGACAAAATAAAAATTCGTAATGATTTGAAATAGATAATTGTTTAAATGGCCATAATTATTTGAAGTCATTTGATAAATTAACTTATTTTTTAAATCTTTAACTTTTAATTTTTGAAATATTAATAAAGTAATATTATTTTATTTCAAATATGATTTTATGAACTGAAACAATCATTTTATGATAAAACAAAAGGTCATACTTCTTATAAATAGATAATTGTTCAAATAGTTATAAGTATTTAAACTTGTTCGGTAAACAAATTTATTTTTTAAATTTTCTTATTTATTAATTTTGTGAATGATAATAAATTAGTATTATTTTATTTTAAATAAGCATGTATGAACTAAAAAAATTATTTTACGATTAAACAAAAGTCAGAATGATTTGAAATAAATAATTGTTTATTTAAACTGGTTCGACAAACACATTTATTTTTTAAATCTCCTACTTATTAATTTTTATATTATTATTAATTTCACAATATTTTACTTCAAATAAGCTTGTATGAACAACAACAATTGTTTTATGACAAAACAAAGATCATAATAATTTGAGATAGATAATTGTTGAAATAGTCATAACTATTTGAACTAGTTTGATAAATAGATTTAGTTTGATAAATAGAAATAATTATTTTATGACAAAACAAAATATCATAACTTTTTGAAATAGATAATAGCTCAAATGGACATGACTATTTGAACTTGTTTGGTGAATAGATTTATTTTTTTAAATCTCCAATTTATTAATTTTTAGAATAGTAATAAATTAGTATTATTTTCTTTGAAATAAAATTGTACTCATAGAATCAATTATTTTATGACAAAACAAAAGATCATAATGATTTCAAATAAATAATTGTTCAAAAAGTCATAGCTATTTGAACTCGATTGGTAAACAGATTTTCTTAAATCTTTTATTTATTAATTTTTTAAAATTTAATAAATTAGTATTATTTTATTTCGAATAAACTTTTATGAATAGGACCAATTAGTTTATGACAAAACAAAAGGTCATAACGATTTGAAATAGATAATTATTCAAATAGTCATAACTATTTGAACGTGTTAAGAAAACATATTTATTTTTTAAATTTTTACTTATTAATTTTTTGAATATTAATAAATTTATATTATTTTATTTTAAAAAATTTTGCATGAACAGAACCAATTGTTATATGACAAAACAAAAGGTCATAACGTTTTGAAATAGAAAATTGTTCATATAGTCATAATATTCGAAAATGTTTGACAAACAAATTAATTTTTTAGTTCTCTTAACTCATTAATTTTAGAATATTCATAAATTAGTATTATTTTATTTCAAATAAGCTTATATGAACTGAAACAATTGTTTTATTACAAAACAAAAAGTCACAATGATTTGAAATAGATAATTATTCAAATAGTCAAGACTATTTGAACTTGTTCGATAAACATATTTATTTTTTAAATCTTTTACTTATTAGTTGTTGAAATATTTATAAATTAATATTATTTTAATACGAATAAGCTTGTATGAATAGAAACAATTTTTTTATGACAAAATAAAAGTCATAACAATTTGAAATAAATAATTATTCAATTATTCATAAGGATTTAAACTTGTTTAGTAAACAAATTTATTTTTTAAATCTTTTACCCATTAATTGTCTTAATATTAATAAATTGTATTATTTTATTCGAAATAAACTTGTATGAATAGAAAAAATCATTTGGCAACAAAAAAAAAGTTATAGCAATTTCAAATAGATAATTGTTCAAATAGTCATAATTATTTAAACTTGTTTGGTAAACAAAATATTAATAAATTAGTATTATTTTATTTTGAATAAGCTGATATGAACTAAAATAATTTTTTTATAACAAGACAAAAGGTCATAACAATTTGAAATAAATACTTATTCAAATAGTCATGACTATTTGATCTAGTTTGGGAAATAATTTATTTTTAAAAAATTTTTCTTATTAATTGTTGAAATATTAATAAATTAGTATTATTTTAATCTGAATAAGTTTTTATGAATAGAAATTATTGTTTTGTAATATAACAAAAAATCATAACAATTTGAAATAAATAATTGCTCAAATAGTCATAACTTTTTAAACTAGTTTGATAAACAGATTTATTTTTTAAATCTATTGTTAATTTTGAAATATTAATAGATTAGTATTATTTTATTTTGAACAAACTTACATGAATAAAAACATTTGTTTTATGACAAAGCAAAATGTCGTAGTGATTTGAAATAGATAATTATTCAAATAGTGATAAATTCTTGAACTGGTTACAAATTAATTTTTTAAATATTAATAAATTCATTTTATTTTATTTTGAATAAGCTAGTATGAAGTGAAAAAATTATTTTATGACAAAACAAAAATGATTTGAAATAGATAATTGTTCATACATTCTTAACTATTTGAACTAGTTTGACAAACAAATTTATTTTTTAAATCCCTTAGTTATTAATTTTTGGAATATTTTTATATTAGTATTATTTTATTTCAAATAAGCTTGTATGAATAGAAATAATTGTTTTATGATAGAACAAAAGGTAATAACGGTATGAAGTATACAATTGTTCAAGTAGTTATAAGTATTTAAACTAGTTCAGTAAATAGATTTATTTTTTCAAATCTCTTACTTATTAATTTTTGAAAGATTAATAAATTACTATTATTTTATTTTGAATAATCATATATGATTAAAAACAATTGTTATATGACCAAATAAAAGGTAATAGCATTTTGAAAATAGCTAATTGTTGAAATGGCTATAATTATTTAAACTGATTTGGTAAATAGATTCACTTTTTAAATCACTTATTAATTTTTGAAATATTAATAAATTAGTATTATTTTATTTTAACTAAGCTCGTTTGAATTCAAATAATTGTTTTATGACAAAACAAAATGTCATAATGATTTTAATAGACAAATAATCATAACTATTTGAATTTGTTCTGTAAATAAATTTATTTTAAACTCTTGCTTATTAATTTTTGAATTATTAAGAAATTAGTATTATTTTATTTTGGATAAGCTTTTATGAACTGAAAAAAATGTTTTATATCAACACAAATGGTCATAATGATTTTAAATAAATAATTGTTCAAATAGTCATACTATTTTATTTTTTCAAATCATTTCCTTTTAAAATTTTTGAATGTTAATAAATTTAGATTATTTTATTCCGAATAAGCTTGTAAGATATGAAACAAATATTTTATGACTAAACAAAAGGTCAGAACAATTTGAAGTAGATAATTATTCTAATAGTTTTAACTATTCAAATTGACTCGCCAAACACATTTATTTTTTAAATCTCTTGCTTATCAATTTTTAAAATATTATTAGATTAGTATTATTTTTAACCAAATAAGTTTCTATGATCAGAAACAATTATTTTATGGCAAACATAGATCTTAAAAAATTGAGATTAATAATTGTTCAAATAATCATAACTATTTGAATTGGTTCGATGAACATATTTATTTTTTAAATCTCTTACGTATTAATTTTTGAAATATTAATATTTCAAATAAGCTTGTATGATAAAAAACAATTGTTTTATGACAAAATAAAAGGTCATAATGATTTGAAATAAATAATCATTCAAATAGCTATAATTACTTTAACTAATTCGATAAATTGATTTATTTTTTGAGTTTTTTATGTATTATTTTAGTAAGTATTAATAAATTAGTATTACTTTAATCCATCTAAACTTGTATGAACAGAAACAAATGTTTTATGACAAATCAAAAGGTTATAATGATTTTAAATTGACAATTGTTCAAATAGTAATAACTATTCGAACTTGTTCGATAAACGGATTTATATTTTAAAATCTATTACTTATTAATTTTTTGAATGTTAATAAATTAGTATTAATTTATTCTGAATAAGCTTGTATGAATTGAAACAATTGTTTTATGACAAAACAAAAGGTCAGAACGACTTCAAATAGATAATTGTTCTAATAATCTTAACCATTTGAATTGATTTAGTAAATAAATTTATTTTTTAAATCTCTTACTTATTAATTTTTGAAACATTATTAAATTATCTTTATTTTAATCAAAATAAGCTTGTATGAAAAAAAAATGTTTTATGACAAAAGAAAAAGGTCATAACAATTTGGAATAGATAATCATTCATATAGTCTTAACTATTTGAATTGGTTTGACAATTAGATTTATTTTTTTAATTTTCTTAGTTGTTAAGTTTTGGAATATTATTTAATTAGTATTATTTTATTCTAAATAAAATAGTATGAACAAGACCAATTGTTTGATGACAAAACAAAAAGTTATACTAATTTGAAATAGAATATTATTAAATAGTCAAAACTATTTGAAATGGTTTAGTAAATAGATTTACTTTTTAAATCTCACGATTTAAACTTATTCTGTAAACAAATTTATTTTTTAAATATTTTACTTATTAATTGTCTTAATATTAATAAATTTGTATTATTTTATTTGAAATAAGCTTGTATAAACAGAAAAAATTATTTTATAACAAAATAAAAGGTTATAGCGATTTCAAATAGTCATAATTATTTAAACTTGTTCAGTAAATAGATTTATTTTTTAAATCTCTTTATTATTAATTTTTGGATTATTAATAAATTAGTATTATTTTATTCCCAATAAGTTTATATGAACTGAAGCAATTCTTTTATGATAAAACAAAGAATCATAATGATTTGAAATAAATAATTATTCAAATAATCATGATTATTTAATCTAGTTTAGTAAACATATTTATTTTAAAGAATTTTTACTTATTAATTGTTGAAATACTAATAAATTCGTATTGTTTTAATCTGAATAAGCTTGTATAAACAAAAACAATTGTTTTATAACAAAACAAAAGTATTATGGTTTGAAATAAATGATTGCTCAATAATCTTAACTATTTAAACTAGTTTGATAAATAGATTTATTTTTTAAATCTTTTATTAATATTCAAAATATTAATAGAATAGTATTACTTTATTTTGAACAAACTTATATGAACAAAAACATTTGCTTTATGACAAAATAAAAGGTCATAACGATTTGAAATAGATAATTATTCAAATAGTCATAATTATTTGAATTTGGTTAGGTAAACAAAATTATTTTTTAAATCACTTATTAATTTTTGAAATATTAATAAATTTGTTTTATTTTATTCCAAATAAGCTAGTATGAATTAAAAAAAAAAAACTTATTTTATGCCAAAATAAAATGTCATAACGATTTGAAATAGATAATTGTTCATATAGTCTTAAATATTTGAACTAGTTCGGCAAACAAATTTATTTTTTAATTCTCTTAGTTATTAATTTTTAGAATATTATTAGATTGGTATTATTTTCTTTCAAATAATCTTGTATGAACAAAAATAAATTTTTTTTGACAATGCAAAAGGTTATAAGGATTTGAAGTTTACAATTCTTCAAATAGTCATAACTATTTGAGATAGTTCAGTAAATAAGTTCATTTTTTAAATCTCTTAGTCATTAATTTTTGAAAGATTAATAAATTAGTATTATTTTATTCCAAATAAGCTTGAATGTTCAAATATAATTGTTATATGACCAAACAATAGGTAATAACAATTTAAAATAGATAATTGTTGGCTTGGCCATAATTATTTGAACTGATTCGATAAACAAGTTTACTTTTTAAATCACTTACTTATTAATTTTTAGAATATTAATAAATTATTATTATTTTATTTTGAATAAGCTTGTATGAATTGAAACAATTGATTTATGACAAAACAAAAGGTCTTAATGATTTGAAATAGATAGTTGTTCATATAGTCTTAATTGTTTGAACTGTTTCGACAAATAGATTAATTTTTTAGATCTCTTAGTTGTTGATTTTTGGAATATTATTAATTTAGAATTATTTTATTCTAAATAAGTTTGTATGAACTGCAACAATTATTTTATAACAAGACCAAAGGTTATAACAATTTGAAATAAATAATTGTTCAAATAGGAACTAGTTTGGTAAATAGATTTATTTTTTAATCTCTTACTTATTAATTTTTGAAATATTATTAAATTGATATTATATTATTTTGAATAGGCTTGTATGATGAAAAACAATTATTTTATAACAAAAAAAAGTTTGTAATGATTTGAAATAGATAATTGTTCAAATGGTCAAAATTATTTGAACCAATTCGATAAATTGACTTATTTTTTAAATCTCGAACTTATCAATTTTTGAAATATTAATAAAGTAATATTATTTTATTTCGGATAAGCATTTATGAACTGAAACAATTGTTTTACAATGAAACAGAAGGTCATATTTATAGTAAATAGATAATTGTTCAAATAGCCATAATTATTTGAATTTGATTGGTATACAGATTTATTTTTTAAAATTTGTTGTTTATTAATTTTTGAAAGTTAATAAATTAGTATTATTTTTTTCGAATAAGCATGTATGAACTAAAAAAATTATTTTATGACTAAACAAAAGGTCATAATGAGTTGAAATAGATAATTGTTCTAATAGTCTTAATCATTTGAGTTGGTTTGGCAAACACATTTATTTTTTAAATCTGCTATTAATTTTTAGAATACTATTAATTTAGCAATAATTTACTATGAATAAGTTTGTATGAATATAAACAATTGCTTATGATAAAACAAAGATCATAACGATTTGAGATAGATAATTGTTCAAATAATCACAACTATTAGAACTGGTTTGATAAATAGATTTAAATTTTAAATCTCTTCTTAATTTTCAAAATATTGATAAATTGGCATTATTTTATTTTGAATAATTTTATATGAATAGAAACAATTGTTTTACGACAAAACAAAATGTCATAACGATTTGAAATAGATAATAACTCAAATGGATATGACTATTTAAACTTGTTCAATGAACAAATTTATTTGTTAAATCTCCAACTTATTAATTTTAAGAATATTAATAAGTTAGTATTATTTTATTTCAAATAAACTTATATGAATGGAAACAATTGCTTTATGACAAAACAAAAGATCATAGCAATTTGAAATAAATAATTATTCAAATAGTCATAACTATTTGAACTTGCTTGGTAAATAGATTTATTTTTTAAATCTTTTACTTATTAATTTTTGCAATTATAATAAATTAGTATTATTTTATTCCAAATAAGCTTTTATAAACAGAAACAATTGGTTTATGACAAAACAAAAGGTCATAACAATTTGAATTAGATAATTATTCGAATAGTCATAACTATTTGAATGTGTTCAAAAAACATATTTATTTTTTAAATCTTTACTTATTAATTTTGGAATTTTAATAAATTAGTATTATTTTATTCCAAATAAGCTTTTATAAACAGAAACAATTGGTTTATGACAAAACAAAAGGTCATAACAATTTGAATTAGATAATTATTCGAATAGTCATAACTATTTGAATGTGTTCAAAAAACATATTTATTTTTTAAATCTTTACTTATTAATTTTTCAAATATTAATAAATTTATATTATTTTATTTGAAATAAGCTTATATGAACTGAAACAATTGTTTTATTACAAAAAAAAAAGGTCACAATGATTTAAAATAGATAATTATTCAAATAGTCAAGACTATTTGAACTTTTTTGGTAAACATATTTATTTTTTAAATCTTTTACTTATTATTTGTTGAAATATTTCTATATTAATATTCTTTTAATCCGAATAAGCTTGTATGAATAGAAACAATTGTTTTATGACAAAATAAAAAGTTATAAGAATTTGAAATAAATAATTGTTCAATTAGTTATAAAGATTTAAACTTGTTTGGTAAACAAATTTATTTTTTAATTCTTTTACCTACTAATTGTCTTAATATTAATAAATTATATTATTTTATTTGAAATAAGCTTGTATGAATAGAAAAATTCATTTGGTGATAAAATAAAAAGGTTATAGCAATTTCAAATAAATAATTGTTCAAATAATCATAATTATTTAAACTTGTTCGGTAAATAGATTCAGTTTTTAAATATCTTAATTATTAATTTTCATAATATTAATAACTTAGTATTTTTTTATTTTGAATAAGCTGATATGAACTAAAATAATTTTCTTATGACAAAAGAAAAGGTCATAACGATTTGAAAAAAATACTTATTCAAATAGTTATGACTATTTGATCTAGTTCGATAAATATATTTATTTTTTGAATTTTTTACTTATTAATTGTCGAAATATTAATAAATTAGTATTATTTCAATATGAATAAGTTTTTATGAACAGAAATGATTGTTTTGTAACAGAAGAAAAAATCATAACAATTTGAAATAAATAATTGCTCAAATAGTCATAACTTTTTGAATTGGTTTGATAAATAGATTTATTTTTTAAATCTATTATTAATTTTTGAAATATTAATAGATTACTTTTATTTTATTTTGAGCAAACTTATATGAACAAAAACATTTGTTTTATGACAAAACAAATGGTCATAACAATTTGGTACAAATAATTACTCAAATAGTCATAATTATTTGAACTAGTTAGGCAAATAGAATTATTTTTTAAATCTCTTACATATTAATTTTTGAAATATTAATAAATTCATTTTATTTTATTCCGAATAAGCTAGAATGAATTGAAAAAATTGCTTTATGACAAAACAAAAATAATTTTAAATAGATAATTGTTCATATAGTCTTAATTATTTGAACTAGTTTGGCAAACAAATTTATTTTTTAAATCTCTTAGTTATTAATTTTTGGAAAATTTTTGTATTAGTATTATTTTATTTCAAATAAGCTTATATGAACAAAAATAATTGTTTTATAATAGAACAAAAGGTTATAATGATTTGAAGTATGCAATTATTCAAATAGTCATAACTATTTAAACTGGTTCGATAAACAAATTTATTTTTTTAAATCTCTTACTTATTAATTTTTGAAAGATTAATAAATTGCTATTATTTTATTTTGAATAAACATATATGATCAAAAAAAATTATTATATGACCAAACAAAAGGAAATAACAATTTGAAATTGATAATTATTAAAATGGCCATAATTATTTGAATTGATTCGGTAAATAGATTCACCTTTTAGATTACTTGCTTATTAATTTTTAGAATAGTAATAAATTAGTATTATTTTATTTTGACTAAGCTTGTATGAATTCAGACAATTGTTTTATGACAAAATAAAAGGTCATAACGATTTTAAATAGACAATTGTTCAAATAGTCATAACTATTTGAATTTGTTTGGTAAACAAATTTATTTTAAACTCTTGCTTATTAATTTTTGAATTATTTAATTTTTGAATTATTTAGAAATTAGTATTATTTTTTTTTTGGATAAGCTTTTATGAACTGAAATAATTGTTTTATGTTAAAACAAAAGGTCATAATGATTTTAAATAAATAATTATTCAAATAGTCATCACTATTTGAACTTGTTCGGTAAACAGATTTATTTTTCCAAATCATTTCCTTATTAATTTTTTGAATGTTAATACATTTAGATTATTTTATTTCAAATAAGCTTGTAAGATGTGAAACAAATATTTTATGACTAAACAAAAGGTCAGAATGATTTGAAATTTATAATTATTCTAATAGCTTTAACTATTTGGATTAGCTTAGTAAATACATTTATTTTTTAAATCTCTTATTAATTTTTGAAATATTATTAAATTAGTATTATTTTTAACCAAATAAGCTTCTATGATAAGAAACAATTATTTTCTAACAAAACAAATATCTTATCGACTTGGGATTAATAATTGTTCAAATAGACATAACTATTTAAACTGGTTCAGTAAACATATTTATTTTTTAAATCTTTTACTTATTAATTTTTGAAATATTAATATATTAGGATTATTTTATTTTGAATAAGCTTGTTTCATCATAAACAATTGTTTTATGACAAAAAAAATGGTTATAATGATTTGAAATAGATAATCATTCAAATGGCTATAATTATTTTAACTAATTAGGTAAACAAATTTATTTTTTAAGTTTCTTACTTATTACTTTAGTAAGTATTAATAAATTAGCATTATTTTATTCCATCTAAGCTTGTATTAACTAAAACAATTGTTTTATGACTAATCAAAAGGTTATAACAATTTTAAATAGACATTTGTTCAAATAATAATAACTATTTGAACTTGCTCATTAAATAGATTTATTTTTTTAAATCTCTTTCTTACTAATTTTTGAATGTTAACAAATTAGTATTAATTTATTCTAAATAGGCTTGTATGAACTGAAACAATTATTTTATGACAAAACAAAAGGTCAGAACAATTTCAACTAGATAATTATTCTAATATTCTCAATCATTTGAATTGATTCAACAAAAAAATTTATTTTTTAAATCTCTTATTTATTAATTTTCAAAATATTATTAAATTAGCATTATTTTAATCATAAAAAGCTTGTATGAATTGAACTGGTTCAACAATTAGATTTATTTTTTAGTTTTCTTGGATATTAAGTTTTGGAATATTCTTAAATTAGTATTATTTTATTCTGACTAAAATAGTATGAACAAGACCAATTGTTTGATGACAAAATAAGAAGTTATAGCAATTTGAAATACATAGTTATTCAAATAGTCAAAACCATTTGAAATGGTTTAGTAAACAGATTTATTTTTTAAATCTCTAACTAATTAATTTTCTAAAATATTAATAAATTAGTATTATTTTATTTTGAACAAACTTATATTAACAAAGACAATTGTTTTATGAGAAAACAAAAGGTCATAACAATTTGAAATAAATAATTGTTCATGTAGTCCTAACTATTTGAACTAGTTTAGCAAATGGATTTATTTTTTAAATTTCTTAGTTATTAATTTTCAGAATATTTATAAATTAGTATTATTTTATTCTGAATAGGCTTATATGAATAGAAACAATTGTTTTATGATAGAACAAAAGGTTATAACAATTTGAAAAGATAATTGTTCAAATAGTCATAACTATTTGAATTGGTTCGATAAACAGATTTATTTTTTAAATATTTTATTAATTCTTGAAATATTAATAAACTAGTATTATTTTATTTCAAATAGACTTCTATATTGAAAAGCAATTGTTTTAGGAGAAAACAAAAAAGTAATAACAATTTGAAATAGATAGCTGTTTAAATGTCAATACGTATTTAAACTGATTTATTTTTTAAATCTCTTATTAACTTTTGAATATTAATACAATAGTATTATTTTATTTTGGATAAGCTTTTATGAACTAAAACAATTGTTTATGGCAAAACAAAAGGTCATAATGGTTTTAAACTAATAATTGTTCAAATAGTTAAAATTATTTGAATTTGTTTGGTAAACAAATTTATTTTTTCAAATCTCTTGCTTATTAATTTCTCAAATGTTAATAAATTAGTATTATTTTATTCTGAATAAGCTTGTATAAACTGAAACAATTATTCTATGACTAAACAAAAGGTTAGAACGATTTTAAGTTAAAAATTATTCTAATAGTCTTAACTATTTGAACTAGTTCAACAAATACATTTATTTTTTAAAATCTCTTTCTAATATTCAGAATATTATTAATTAGTATTATTTTTATCCAAATAAGTTTGTATGATCAAAAATAATTATTTTATGAGAAAACAAAGATCATAATGATTTGAGATTGATATTTGTTCAAATAATCATAACTTGCTTTTTAATTTTTGAAAAATTAATAAAGTAGTATTATTTTATTTCAGATAAGTTTTTATGAAATGAAACAATTGTTTTATGACAAAACAAAAGGTCAAATGACTTTAAATAGATAATTGTTCAAATAGTCAAATTTATTTGAACTTGTTCGATAAATAAATTTTTTTTAAATCTCTTGCTCATTAATTTTCAAATGTTAATAAATTAGTATTATTTTATTCTGAATAAGCTTGTATGAATTAAAATAATTGTTTTATGACTAAACATCAGGTCAAAACGATTTGAAGTAGATAACTATTCTAATAGTCTTAACTATTTGAACTGGTTTGGCAAACACATTTATTTTTTAAATCTCTTACTTATTAATTTTTTGAATATTATTAAATTAGTATTATTTTAATATGAATAAGCTTGTATAAAAAGAAACAATTGTTTTAAGATGAAATAAAGATCATAACAATTTGAGATAAATAATTGCTCGCATAGTCATAATTATTTAAACTATTTTGGTAAACAAATTTAGTTTTTCAATCTCTTATTAATTTCTAAAATATTAATAGATTAGTATTATATTATTCAGAATAATTTTGCATGAACAAAAATAATTGTTTTATTAGAAAACAAAAGGTCATAACGATTTGAAATAGATAATTGTTCAAATGGACATGACTATTTGAACTTGTTAGGTAAATAGATTTACTTATAAATCTCCTACCTATTAATTTTTAGAATATTAATAAATTAGTATTATTTTATTTCGAATAAACTTGTATGAATAGAAACAACTATTTTATGACAAAACAAAATATCATAACTATTTGAAATAAATAATTGTTCAAATATGCATAATAACTATTTAAACTTGCTTGGTAAATAGATTTATTTTTTTAAATCTTATTAATTTTTGGAATATTAATAAACTAGTACTATTTTATTTCGAATATACTTGTGTGAATAGAAACAACTGGTTTATGACAAAACAAAAAGGTCATAACTATTTGAAATAGATAATTGTTCAAATAGTCATAACTATTTGAATGTGTTCAGAAAATATATTTATTTTTTAAATTTTTACTTATTAATTTTTTGGAATATTAATAAATTTATATTATATTATTTGGAATAAGCTTATATGAACAGAAACAATTATTTTATGACAAAATAAAATGTCATAACGATTTGAAATAAAAAATGGTTCAAATAGTCATAACCATTTGAACTTGTTCAGTAAATAGATTCATTTTTAAAATCTCTTACTCATTAATTTTCAAAATATTAATAATTTAGTATTATTTTATTTTGAATAAGCTTATATTAATAGATACAATTGTTTTATGATAAAACAAAATGTCATAACGATTTGAAATAGATAATTATTTAAATAGTTATGACTATTTGAACTTGTTTGGTAAACATATTTATTTTTAAAATCTTTTACATATTAATTGTCAAAATATTAATAAATTAATATTATTTTAATCCAAATAAGCTTCTATGAACAAAAACAATTATTTTTTGACAAAACAAAAAGTCATAACAATTTGAAATAAATAATTATTTAAATAGTCACAACTATTTGAATTTATTTGGTAAATAGAGTTGTTTTTTAAATCTTTTACTTATTAATTGTCTGAATATTAATAAATTTGTATTATTTTAATTGAAATAAGCTTGTATGAATAGAAAAAATTATTTATGACAAAACAATTATTTGAAATTATTTATGATAGAGCAAAAGGTTATAGCAATTTGAAATAGGTAATCACTTAAATAATCATAATTATTTGAACTTATTTGATAAACAGATTCAATTTTTAAATATCTTATTAATTTTTAGAATATTAATAAATTAAAATTATGTTATTCCGAATAAGCTCGTAGGAATAAAAACAATTGTTTTATGACAAAATAAAAGGTCATAATGATTTGAAATAGATTCATTTTTTTAAATTTGTTACTTATTAATATTTAGAATATTATTAATTAGCATTACTTTATTCCGATTAAGATAGTATCAATAGAAAAATTTGTTTTATGACAAAAAAAATAGTCATAATGATTTGAAATAAATAATTGTTCAAATTGTTATAACTAATCAAACTGGTTTGGTAAATAGATTTATTTTTTAAATCTCTCACTAATTTTCAAAATATTAATAAATTAATATTATTTTATTTTGAACAAACTTATATGAACAAAACATTTGTTTTATGAGAAAGCAAAAGGTCATAATGTTTTGAAATAAATAATTATTCTTACAGCCTTAACTATTTTAACTAGTTTGTAAACAAATTTATTTTTTAAATCTCTTAGCTATTAATTTTCATAATATTATTAGATTAGTATTATTTTATTTCGAATAAGCTTGTATGAACATAAATAATTGTTTTACGACAAAACAAAAAGTTATAACAATTTGAAATATATAATAGTTCAAATAGTCATAACTATTTGAACTAGTTCGATAAATAAATTTATTTTTTAAATGTCCTACTCATTAATTTTTGAAACATTGATAAGTTAGTATTATTTTATTTTGAATAGGCTTATAAGATGAAAAACAATTGTTTTATGACAAAATAAATGTTCATAGTGATTTGAAATAGATAATTGTTCAAATTGCCATAATTATTTGAACTGATTCGATAAATCGATTTCTTTTTTAAATCTCCAACTTTTCAATTTTTGAAATATTAATAAAGTAATATTATTTTATTTTGGATAAGCTTTTAAAAACTGAAACAATTGGTTTGTTACAAAACAAAATATTATAACGATTTTAAATAGATAATTGTTCAAACAGCCATAACTATTTGAATTTGTTTGGTAAAAAAATTTATTTTTTAAATTTCTTGCTTATTAATTTTCTAAATGTTAATAAAATAGTATTATTTTAGTTCAAATAAGCTTGTACGAACTGAAATAATTATTTTATGTTTAAACAATAGGTCAAAACGATTTGAAATAGATAATTGTTGTAATAGTCTTAACAATTTGAACTGGTTTGGCATTTATTTTTTAAATCTCTTACTTTTTAATTTTAGAATATTATTAGTTTGGCAATATTTTACTCCAAATAAGCTTCTATGGATAGAAACAATTGTTTTATGACAAAACAAAGATCATAACGATTTGAGATAGATAATTGTTTAGATAGTCATAATTATTTGAACTGGTCGAGTGAACAGACTTAGTTTTTAAATCTCTTGCTTATTAATTTTTGAAATATTAGTAAAGTAGTATTATTTTATTTCGAATAAATTTTTATGAACTGAAACAATTATTTTTTGACAAAATGAAAGTTCATAACATCTTTAAATAAAAAATTGTTTAAATAGTCAAATCTATTTGAACTTGTTCAGTAAACAAATTTATTCTTTTAAATCTCTTGCTCATTAATTTTTCAAATGTTAATAAATTAGTATTATTTTATTTTAAATGAGCTTGCATGAACTGGAATAATTATTTTATTACTAAAAAAAGGTTAGAATGATTTGAAATAGATAATTGTTCTAATAGTATTAACTATTTGAACTAATTCGGCAAACACTTATTTTTTTAATCTCTTACTTATTAATTTTTGGAATATTATTAAATTAGTATTATTTTAATCTAAATAAGCTTGTATTATTTTATGACAAAATAAAGATCATAATGATTTGAGATAGATAATTGTATAAATAGTCATAACTATTTAAACTATTTTTGTGAACAGATTTAGTTTTTAAATCTCTTATTAATTTTTAAAATATTAATATATCAATATTATTTTATTTTAAATAATTTTGAATGAACAGATTGTTTTATAACAAAACAAAAGGTCATAACAATTTCAAATAGATAATTGTTCAAACTGTTTTATGACAAAACAAAAGGTCATAATGATTTCAAATAGATAATTGTTCAAATAGACATGACTATTTGAACTTATTTGGTAAACAGATTTATTTTTTAAATCTCCTAGCTATTAATTTTCATAATATAAATAATTAGTATTATTTTATTTCAAACAAACCTATATGAACAAAAACATTTGTTTTATGACAAAACAAAAGGTCATAACAATTTTAAATAGATAATTGTTCAAATAGTCATAATTATTTGAACTAGTTAGGTAAACAGAATTTTTTTTAAATCTCTTATTAATTTTTGAAATATTAATGAATTCATTTTATTTTATTTTGAATAAGCTAGTATGAATTGAAAATTTGTTTTATGTCTAAACAAAAGGTCATAATGATTTGAAATAGATAATTGTTCATATAGTATTAACTATTTGAACTGGTTCGCCAAAAAATTTTATTTTTTTAATCTCTTAGTTATTAATTTTGGAAATATTATTAGATTAGTATTATTTTATTTCTAATAAGCTAGTATGAACAAACATAATTGTTTTATGACAAAACATAAGGTTATAATGATTTCAAGAATACAATTGTTTAAATAGTCATAACTTTTTAAATTGGTTTGGTAAATAGATTTATTTTTTAAATCTCTTACTTATCAATTGTTGAAAGACTAATAAATTAGTATTAATGATTTAAAAAATAGATATGTCTGCCGAATAGTTTAAATAGTTAAAGACTATTAGAACAGTAATCTATTTCAAATCATTCTGATCTTTTGTTTAGTCAAAAAATAATTGTTTTAGCTCATATGTGCATATTCAAAATAAAATTATACTATTTTATTAACATTCAAAAAATTAATAAGCAAGAAATTAAAAAAATAAATTTGTTTACCAAATAAGTTTAAACGTTATGACTATTTGAACAATTATCTATTTAAAACCGTTATGACCTTTTATTTTATCACAAAATAATTGTTTCCATTCATAAAAGCTTATTTGAAATAAAATAATATTACTTTATTAATATTTTAAAAATTGATAAGTTGGAGATTTAAAAAATAAATCAATTTATCGAATCAATTCAAATAATTATGGCCATTTGAACAATTATTTTTTTCAAATCATTATGAACTTTTTTTTTGTCATAAAACAATTTTTTTTCATCATACAATCCTATTTGGAATAAAATAATAGTAATGTATTAATGTTTCAAAAATTAATAAGTAAGAGATTTAAAAAGTAAATTTGATTACCGAACCAGTTCAAATGGTTATGACTATTTGAACAATTATATATTTTAAATTGTTATAAACTTGTGTTCTGTCATAAAACAATTATTTCTATTCGTACAAGCTTATTCAGAATAAAATAATACTAATGCAATAATATTCTAAAAATTAATAACTAATAGATTCAAATAATAATTTTTTTAAACCAGTTCAAATAATTAAGGGTATATGAATAATTATTTATTTCAAATCGTTAAGACCTTTTCCTTTATCATAAAACAATTTTTTTAGTTGTTAGTGACTTATTTAGAATAAAATAAAACAAATCTATTAATATTTCAAAAATAATCAGCAAGAGATTTAAAAAATAATTCCATTTGTCGAATGAGTTTAAATAATTATGACTATTTGAATAATTATTGATTTCAAATCATTATGACCTTTTGTTTTGTCATAAAACAAATATTTTTTCAAATAAGTTTTTTCAAAATAAAATAATATTAATTTATTAATATTTTGAAAATTAATAAGTAAGACAGTTAAAAAAATAAATTTGTTTACTAAACCAGTTTAATTAGTTTAACTATTTGAACAATTATTTATTTCAAATTGTTATGACTATTTGTTTTGTCATAAAACAATTGTTTCTAGTCATACAGTCTTCTTCGGAATAAAGTAATGCTAATTTATTAATATTCTGAAAATTAATAACTAATGAATTTAAAAAATGAATCTATTAGCCTACCCATTGCAAATTTTTATGATTGTTTGAACAATTATCTATTTCAAATCATTATAACCTTTTGTGTTATCACAAATTAATTGTTTCTCTTCATACAAGTTTATTTGAAATAACATAATTCTAGCTTATTAATATTCCAAAAATTAATAAGTAAGAGATTTAAAAAATGAATCTGTTTACTGAACAAGTTAAAATAGTTATGACTATTTGAACGATTATCTATTTCAAATCTCTATGACCTTTTGTTTTGTCATAAAATAATTGTTTTAGTTCATAAAAATTTATCCGAAATAAAATAATACTACTTCATTAATATTTCAAAAATTATTAACCAAGAGATTTAAAAACTAAAGCTGTTTTTCGAACTAGTTTAAATAGTTACGACCATTTGAACAAATATCAAAGTCAAATTGCTATGATCTTTGTTTTGTTATAAAAAAATTATTTCTTATCATACAAGCTTATTTGGATTAAAATAATACTAATTTAATAATATTTCAAAAATTAATAAGTAAGAGATTTAAAAAATAAATGTATTTGCTGAATCATTTCAAAAGGTTAAGACTGTTAGAATAATTATCTATTTAAAACCGTTCTAATCTTTTGTTTAGTCATAAAATAATTATTTCAGTTCATAAAATAATACTAATTTATTAACATTCAAAAAAACTAATAAGCAATAGATTTGAAAAAATAAATATGTTTACGAAACAAGCTCAAATAGTTATTATTATTTGAACAATTATCCATTTAAAATTATTATGAACTTTTGTTTTGTCATAAAACAATTATTTCAGTTCATAAAAGCTTATCCAAAATAAAATAATAGTACTATATTAATATTTCAAAAATTAATAAGTAAGAGATTTAAAAAAAAATTAGTTTATTGAGTCAGTTCAAATAATTATGGCCATTTGAACAATTATATATTGCAAATCATTATTACTTTTTGTTTTATCATAAAACAATTATTTTTCAACATACAAGCTTATTTGAAATAAAATAATACTAATTTATTAATATTTCAAAAATTAGTAAGAGATATAAAAATAAATCTGTTTATCAAAATAATTTAAATAGCTATGATTATTTGAACAATTATCTATTTCAAATTGTTATAACCTTTTGTTCTATCATAAAACAATTATTTTTGTTCATACAAGTTTATTTAGAATAAAATAATATTAATTTAATAACATTCTAAAAATTCATAACTAAAAGATTTAAAAAATAAATCTATTTGCTGATCCAATTTAAACAGTTAAGACTATATAATCAATTATCTATTTCAAATGTTATATCCTTTTGTTTTGCCATAAAACAATTATTTTAGCTCACACAAATTTATTCGGAATAAAATAAAACTAATTTGTTAATATTTCAAAATTTTATAAGTAAGAGATTTAAAAAATAATTTTATTTATGAAATCAGTTTAAATAATTATAAAATAATTATAACTATTAGAACAATTATTTATTTTGTTTTGTCATAAAACAATTGCTTTTGTTATATCATAAAACAATTGTTTTTGTTCATATAAGTTTGTTCGAAACAAAATAATACTAATTTATTAATATTTGGAAAATTAATCAGTAAGAGATTTAAAAAATAAATATGTTTACCAAACCATTTCAAATAGTTTTGACTATATGAATAATTATCTATTTCAAATCACTATGACCTTTTTGTTTTTTCATAAAACAATTGTTTCAGTTAATACAAGTTTATACGAAATAAAATAATACAAATTTATTAATATTTCTAAAATTAATAGGTAAAAGATTTAAAAAATAAATTTGTTTATTGAATTAGTTAAATAATTATAGCAATTTGAACAACTATCTATTCCAAATCACTATAACGATTTCTTTTGTTATCAAACAATTATTTTTTTATCATACAAGCTTATTCGAAATAAAATAATACTAATTTATTAATATTTCAAAAATTAATAAAAAATTTAAAAAATAAATGTGTTTGTCAAACCAGTTCAAATAGTTAAAACTAAAAAAATAATTATCTATTTCAAATCGTTCTAACTTGTTTTTAGTCATACAAAATTTGTTCATATCATATAAGCTTATTTGGAATAAAATAATCCTAATATATTAACATTCAAAAAATTAATAAGCAAGAGATTTAAAAAAATAAATCTATTTACCGAATAAGCTCAAATAGTTATAACTATTTGAACAATTAATTATTTAAAAACGTTATGACCTTTTGTTTTGTCATAAAACAATTGCTTCAGTTCATAAAAGGTTATCCAAAATAAAATAATACTAATTTTTTAATATTTCAAAAATTAATAAGCAAGAGATTTTAAAAAATAAATGCGTTTTTTGAACAAATTCAAATAGTTATGACTATTTAAACAATTGTATATTTAAAATTGTTATGATATTTTGTTCTATCATAAAACAATTGTTTCATTTCATTAAAGCTTATTCAAAATAAAATAATAATAATTTGTTAATATTTCGAAAATTAATAAGTGATTTAAAAAGTGAATCTGTTTACCGAATCAATTCAAATAATTATGGCTATTTCAACAATTATCTATTTCAAATCGTTATGAACATTGTTTTGTCATAAAACAATTGTTTTTTATCATACAAGCCTGTTTGGAATAAAATAATACTACTTTATTAATATTTTATAAATGAATAAGTAAGGGATTTAAAAAATATATATGTTTATCAAAGCAATTCCTATTTGAATAATTACCTATTTCAAAGCATTATAACCTTTTATCTATTATAAATAAATGTTTCAGTTCTTGCAAGCTTATTCAAAATAAAATAATACTAATTTAATAATATTACCAAAATTAATAACTAAGGGATTTAAAAAATAAATATGTTTGCCAAAGTAGTTTAAATAGTTAAGACTATATGAACAATTATTTATTTCAAATCATTACGAAATTTTATTTTGTCATAAAACAATCATTTTAGTTCATACAAGCTTATTTGAAATAAAACAGTACAAATTTATTAATATTCCAAAAATTAAGAAGTGATTTAAAAAGTGAATCTATTTATTGAATCATTTCAAATAATTAATGCCATTTCAACATTTATCTATTTCAATCATTATTACCTTTTGTTTGGTCATATAACAAATGTTTTTGATCATTCAATCTTATTCATAATACAATAATACTAATTTATTAATCTTTTAAAAATTAATAAGTAAGCGATTTAAAAAATAAGTTTGTTTATCAAACCGGTTCAAATAATTATGACTATTTGAAGAATTGTATACTTCAAATTGTTATAACCTTTTGTTCTATCATAAAACAATTATTTATGTTCATACATGCTTATTTGGAATAAAATAATACTAATATAATAATATTCTAAAAATTAATAACTAAGAGAATTAAAAATAAATTTGTTTGACGAACCAGTTCAAATATTTAAGACTATATAAACAATTATCTATTTCAAAACGTTATGACCTTTTGCTTTGTCATAAAACAAATTTTCAATTCATAAAATAAAATAAATAGTTATTATTATATTAGTATTATTTTATTTGGAATAAAATAAAATGAATTTATTAATATTTCAAAAATTAATAAGTAAGATATTTAAAAAAAATATTTCTGTTTACCTAACCAATTCAAATAATTATGACTATTTGAATAATTATCTATTTCAAATCATTATAACATTTTTTTTGTCATAAAACAAATGTTTTTGCTTATATAAGTTTGTTTAGAATAAAGCAATACTAATCTATTAATATTTCAAAAATTAATAAGAGATTTAAAAAATAAATCTATTTATCAAATCAGTTCAAATAGTTATGACTATTTGACAAATTATTTATTTCAAATCATTTGACTTTTTGTTCTATTATAAAACATTTGTTTCTATTCATACATGGCTATTTAGATTAAAATAATACCAATTTATTAATGTTTTGAAAATTAATAAGTGAAAATTTTTAAAAAATAAATATGTTTACCGAAGTAGATCAAATAGTCATGATTATTTGAATAATTATCTATTTCAAATTGTTACGACCATTTCTTTTGTCATAAAAGATTTGTTTTGGTTCATATAAGTCTATTTGAAATAAAATAATACTAATTTATTAATATTCCAAAAATTAATAATTAAGAGATTTAAAAAAAGAATCTGTTTATCAAAAAAGTTTAAATAATTATGACTATTTGAACAATTATTTATTTGAAATTGCTATAACATTTTATTTTGACATAAAATAATTTTTTCTATTCATACTATTTCAAATAAAATAATAAAAAATTATTAATATTAAGACAATTAATAAGTAAAAGATTTAAAAAAACAAATATGTTTATCGAACAAGTTCAAATGTTATGACTATTTGAACAATTATTTATTTCAAATTGTTATGACTCTTTGTTTTTTCATAAAACAATTGTTTTTGTTCATACAAGGCTTTTTGAATTAAAATAATATTAATTATTAATATTTTGACAATTAATAAGTAAAAGATATAAAAAAATAAATGTGTACTGACCAAGTTGAAATAGTCATGATTATTTGAATAATTAACTATTTAAAATCATTATGATTTTTTGTTTTGTAATAAAACAACTATTTCAATTCAAATAAGCTTATTTACAATAAAATAATACTAATTTATTAATATTCCAAAAATTATTGAGTAAGAGACTTAAAAAATAAATCTGTTTACTGAACAAGCTCAAATAGTTATGACTATTTGAACAATTATCTATTTCAAAACATCATGACCTTTTGTTTTGTCATAAAACAATTGGTTTTGTTCATACAAGCTGATTTCGAATAAAATAATAAAAATTGATTAATATTACAAAAATTAATAAGTAAAAATTAAAAAAATAAATCTATTTTCTAAACACGTTCAAATAGTTATATCTATTTGAACAATTATCCATTTCAAATTATTATGATCTTTTGTTTTGCCATAAACCAAATGTTTTTATTCATAAAAGCTTATTCGGTATAAAATAATACTAATTTATTAAAATTCCAAAAATTAATAAGTAAAAGATTTTTAAAAAAATATATTTATTGAGTGAGTTGAAATAGTTGTGACTATTTGAACAATTATTTATTTCAAATCGTTATGATCTTTTGTCTTCTCATTAAACAATTATTTCTACTTATACAAGTTTATTTGAAATAAAATAATATTAATTTATTAATATTCTAAAAATTAGTAAGTTGGAGATTTAAAAAATAAATATGTTCACTAAACAAGTTCAAATAGTCAAGTTTGTTCGAACTATTAGCTATTTCAATTTGTTATAACATTTTGTTTTGTCGTAAAATAATTGTTTCTATTCATACAAAATTATTTAGAATAAAATAATACTAATTTATTAATATTTCAAAAATAAATAAGGGATTTAAAGACTAAATCTATTTATCAAATTAATTCAAATAGTTATGACTATTTGAACAATTATCTATCTAAAATCATTATGATCTTCTTTTTTCTCATAAAGTAATTGTTTCTATTCATACAAGCTTATTTAGAGTAAAATATTACTAAATTAATAAGTAAGAGATTTAAAAAATAAATATATTTGCCAAACCAATTCAAATAGTTAAGACTATTAGAACAATAAGCTATTTCAAATCGTTCTGACCTTTTGTTTAGTCATAAAATAATTGTGTCAATTTATACAATTATCTATTTAAAAGTATTATGACCTTTTGTTTTAACATAAAATAATTGTTTCAGTTCATACAATTTTATCCAAAATAAAATAATATTACTTTATTAATATTTCAAAAATTGGGAAGTAGGAGATTTAAAAAACTAAATCAGTTTATCAAATCAGTTATGACTATTTGAATATTATTTATTCCAAATTGTTATGACTTTTTATTTTGTCATAAAACAATTGTTTTTGTTCACACAAGTTTATTCAGATTAAAATAATATTAATTTATTAATATTTTGAGAATTAAAAAGTAAAATATTTTCAAAATAAATATGTTTACCGAACAAGTTCAAATAGTCATAACTATTTGAATAATTATCTATTTCAAATTGCTAAGACCTTTTGTTTTGTCATAAAACAATTGTATTAGTTCATATAGGCTTTATTCGAAATAAAATAATACTAATTTATTAATATTCCAAAAATTAATGAGTAAGAGATTTAAAATATGAATCTGTTTACCAAACAAGTTCAAATGGTTATGACTATTTGAATAGTTATCTATTTCAAATCGTTATGACCTTTTGTTGTGTCATAAAATAATTGTTTTGTTCTTACAAGCTTATTACGAATAAAATAACATAAATTTATTAATATTCCAAAAATTAATTAGCAAAAATTTTAAAAAATAAATTTGTTTTCTAAACACATTCAAATAGTTATGATTATTTGAACAATTACCTATTTCAAATAGTTATTACCTTTTGTTTTATCATAAACCAATTGTTTCTATTCATACAAGTGTATTTGAAATAAAATAATAATATTTTATTAATATTCCAAAAATTAATAAGTAAAAATTTTAAAAAATAAATCTGTTTACCGAGCAAGTTTTTATCGTTATGACTATTTGAAAAATTATTCATTTCAAATAGTTATAATGTTTTGTTTTGTCATAAAACAATTTTTTCTATTCATACAAGTTTATTCAGATTAAAATAATACTTTTTTATTAATATTTTGAAAATTAATAGGTAGGAGATTTAAAAAAACAAATCTATTTATTGAACAAGTTTAAATAGTTTTGACTATTTGAACAATTATCTATTTAAAGTTATTATGACCTTTTGTTTGTCATAAAACAATTGTTTTAGTTCCTAAAAACTTATCCAAAATAAAATAATAATACTTTTTTAATATTTCAAAATTTAATAAGCAAGAGATTTAAAAACTAAAGCTATTTTCCAAACCAATTCAAATAATTATGACTATTAAACAAATATCAATCTTAAATCATTATGATCTTTGTTTTCTCATAAAACAATTGTTTCTGATCATATAAGCTTATTCGGATAAAAATAATACTAATTTAATAATATTCCAAAAATTAATAAGAGATTTAAAAATTAATGTGTTTACCAAACCAGTTTAAATAGTTAAGACTATTAGAATAATTATCTAATCCAGATTGGTTTGAACTTTTGTTTAGCATACAATCATTGTTTCGGTTCATACAAGCTTATTTGGAATAAAATAATGCTAATTTATTAACATTCAAAAAATTAATAAGCATGAGATTTGAAAAAATAAATCTGTTTACTGAACAAGTTCAAATAGTTATGACTATTTAAACAATTATCTATTTAAAATCATTTGACCATTTGTTTTGTCATAAATAGTTGTTTTAGTTCATAAAATCTTATCCAAATAAAATAATACTACTTTATTAATACTTCAAAAGTTAATAAGTAAGAGATTTAAAAAATAAATTAGTTTACTAAATCGTTCAAATAGTTATGGCCATTTGAATAACTATATATTTCAAATCATTATTGCCTTAACAATTGTTTTTCAATATATAAGGTTATTCAAAATAAAATAATGCTAATTTATTAATATTTCAAGAATTAATAAGAGATTTAAAAAATATATCTGTTTACCAAACCAGTTCAAATAGTTATGACTATTTGAACAATTATCTATTTCAAATTGTATAAACTTTTATTCTATCCTAAAATAATTGTTTTTATTCATACATATTTATTCAGAATAAAATAATACTAATTTAGTAATATTCTAAAAATTAATAACTAAGAGATTTAAAACATAAATTCGTTTATTGTACTAGTTCAAACGGTTAAGACTATATGAACAATTATTTATTTTAAATTATTATGACTATTTGTTTTGTCATAAAACAATTATTTTAGCTTATACAAGCTTATTCAGAATAGAATAAAACTAATTTTTAATATTTCAAAAATTTTTAAGTAAGAGATTTAGAAAATAATTCTATTTACCAAACTAGTTTGAATAACTATAACTATTTGAACAATTATTTATTTCAAATCATTATTATTTTATGTTTTGTCATAAAACAATTGTTTTTGTTAATATAAGTTTGTTTGAAAGAAAATAATACTAATTTATTAATATTAAGAAAATTAATCAATAAGAGATTTATAAAGTAAATTTGCTTATCAAACCATTTCGAATAGTTTTGACTATTTGAATAATTATCTATTTCAAATCATTATAACATATTATTTTGTCATCAAACAATTAGTTCTATTCACACTATTTTATTCAGAATAAAATAATACTAATTTAATAATATTTTGAAACTTAATAACCAAGAAAATTAAAAAATAAATCTAATTGTCGAACCAATTCAAATAGTTAAAACTATATGAATGATTATCTATTTCAAATTGGTATAATCTTTTGTTTTGTCATAAAACAATTGTTTTAAAATAGTTGTTTTGTTCATACAAGCTTATTTGGATTTATATAATACTAATTGAATAATATTTTAAAAATTAATAAGTAAGAGATTTAAAATATAAATTTCTTTATCGAAAAAGTCCAAATGGTTAAGACTATTAGAATAATTATCTATTTCAAATTGTCCTGACCTTTTGTTTACTTAAAAAACAATTGTTTTAGCTCATACAAGCTTATTCAAAAGAAATTAATACTAATTTATTAAC
Organism: Durio zibethinus; assembly: GCF_047325235.1. Classification (NCBI taxonomy): domain Eukaryota; kingdom Viridiplantae; phylum Streptophyta; class Magnoliopsida; order Malvales; family Malvaceae; genus Durio; species Durio zibethinus. Next base: position 737,350 of record NC_143168.1, on the reverse strand, counting down.
ATTCAAAAAATTAATCACAAAAAGAGATTTAAAAAAATAAATCTATTTACCAAACAAGTTCAAATAGTTATTACTATTTGAGTAATTGTCTATTTAAAATTGTTATAACCATTTGATTTGTCATAAAACAATTGTTTCAGTTAGTACAAGCTTAGATAGAATAAAATCATACTAATCTATTAATATTTTTGAAATTAATAAATAAGAAATTTAAAAAATAAATCTATTTACTGAATCAGTAAAAATAATTATGGCCATTTGAATGGTTATCTATTTGAAATTATTATGAGCTTTTGTTTTGTCATAAAACAATTGTTTTTGATCATACAACCTTATTCAAAATAAAATAATAAGAATTTATTAATGTTCAAAAAATTAATAAGTAAGAGATTTAAAAAATAAATCTGTTTACTGAACCAGTTTAATTAGGTATGACAATTTGAACAATTTTCAATCTCAAATCGTTAAGATTTTTGTTTTGTCATTAAACAATTGTTTTTGATCATAGAAGCTTATTCGGTTAAAAATAATACTAATTTAATAATATTCCAAAAATTAATAAGTAAGAGATTTAAAAACTAAATGTGTTTGCGGAACCAGTTCAAATAATTAAAACCATTAGAATAATTATATATTTCAGATCATTTTGATATTTTGTTTAGTCAAAAAATATTAATTTCATATCTTACAAGCTTATTTGGAATAAAATAATCCAAACTTATTAACATTTAGAAAATTAATAAGCAAAAGATTTGAAAAAATAAATCTGTTTACCGAACAAGTTCAAATAGTTATGATTATTTGAACAATTGTTTATTTGAAATCGTTATGACATTTTGTTTTGACGTAAAATAATTGTTTTAGTTCATAAAAGCATATCGAAAATAAAATAATAATAATTTCTTAATATTTTAAAAATTAATAAGCAAGAGTTTAAAAAATTAATTTTGTCAACCGAGTAAAATCAAATAGTTACAACTATTTAAACAATTATCTATTTAAAATCGTTATGACCTTTTGTTTTGTCATAAAACAATTGCTTCAGTTCATACAAGCTTATTCGAAACAAAATATACTAATTTATTAATATTCCAAAAATTAATAAGTAATTTAAAAAGTGAATTTTTTACCAAATCAGTTCAAATAATTATTGCCATTTCAATAATTATCTATTTCAAATTGCTGTTACCTTTTGTTTAGTCATATAACAATTTTTTTTATATCATACAAGTATATTCAGAATAAAATAATACTAATTTCTTAATCTTTCAAAAATTAATAAGTAAAAGACTTAAAAAAATTTGTTTACTGAACCAGTTTGAATAGTTATGACTATTTGAAGAATTGTATACTTCAAATCAATTATTTACAAAATAACCTTTTTGTTCTATTATAAAATAATTATTTATGTTCATACATGCTTATTCAAAATAAAATAATACTAATATAATAATATTTCAAAAAACTAAGAAATTTAAAAATTAAATTTGTTTGTCAAACTAGTTTAATTTGTTAAGACTATATAAACAATTATCTATTTCAAATTGTTACAACCTTTTGTTTTGTCATAAAACAATATTTTCAATTCATGCTAGCTTATTCAAAATAAAATAAAATGAATTTATTAATATTTAAAAAATTAATAAGTAAGAGATTTAAAAAATAATTCTATTTACCTAACCAATTCTAATGATTATGACTATTTGAATAATTATTTATTTCAAATTGTTATAACCTTTTGTTTTATCATAAAACAAATGTTTATGTTCATATAAGTTTGTTCATAATAAAATAAATTAATATTTCAAAAATTAAGACGAGATTTAAAAAATAAATCTTTTTATCAAACCAGTTCAAATAGTTATGACTATTTCAAATTGTTTTGAGTTTTTGTTTTGTTATAAAACAAAAGTTTCTATTCATACAAGCTTATTCGGATTAAAATAATATTAATTTATTATTATTTTACCAATTAATAAGTAGAAAATGTAAAAAATAAATATGTTTACTGAACTAGATCAAATAGTCATGACTGTTTGAATAATTATCTATTTCAATTTTTTATGACTTTTTTGTCATAAAACATTATTCGAAATAAAATAATACTAACTTGTTAATATTCTAAAAATTAATAATTAAGAGATTTAAAAAATGAAACTATTTACCGAACAAGTTTAAATAATTATTACTATTTTAACAATTATCTATTTGGAATTGCTATAGCCTTTTGTTTTATTATAAAAAGATTTCATCTATTCATACAAGCCTATTTTAGATAAAATAATACAAATTTATTAATATTAAGACAATTAATAAGTAAAAGATTTAAAAAATAAATCTGTTCACCACAAAAATTTAAATCATTATGACTATTTGAACAACAAATTATTATGACTTTTTGTTTTGTCATAAAACAATTATTTCTGTTCATACAAGCTTATTCATATTAAAATAATATTAATTTATTAATATTTTGACAATTAATAAGTAAAAGATTTAAAAATATAAATATGTTTACCGAACAATTTCAAATAGTCATGACTATTTGAATAATTATCCATTTCAAATCATTGTGACCGTTTGTTTTGTAATAAAAAAATTGTTTCAGTTAACATAACCTTATTTGAAGTAAAATAATACTAATTTATTAATATTCCAAAAGTTAATGAGTAAGAGAACTAGGAAAATGAATATGTTTATTGAAAAAGTTCAAATAATTATGACTATCTAAACAATCATCTATTTCAAAACATTATGACAAAAATATTTTGTTTTGTCATAAAAAAATTATTTCAATTCATATAAGCTTATTCAAAATAAAATAATACTAAGTTATTAATATTATGAAAATTAATAATTGAGATTTAAAAAAGGAATCTATTAGTCAAACAAGTTTAAATAATTTTGACTATTTCAACAATTATCTATTTGAAATCACTATAACCTTTTGTTTGTCATAAAATGATTTTTCTGTTCATACAAATTTATTTTGAATAAAATAATACAAATTTATTAATATTAAGACAATTAATAAGTAAAAGATTTAAAAAATAATTCTATTTATTGAACAATTTCAAATCTTTATGACTATTTCAAAATTATTTATGTCAAATTGGTATGACTTTTTGTTTTGTCATAAAATAATTGTTTCTGTCATACATGTTTATTCTGATTAACAAAATATTAATTTATTAATATTTTGACAATTAATAAGTAGAACATTTAAAAAATAAATATGTTTTTCAAACAAGTTTAGCTAATCATAACTATTTGAATAATTATCTATTTCAAATCATTGTGACCTTTTGTTTTGTAATAAAACAATTGTTTCAGTTTGTATATGCTTATTTGAAATAAAATAATACTAATTTATTAATATTCCAAAAATTAATAAGAAAGAGAATTAAAAAAGGAATCTTGTTACCTAACATGTTCAAATAGTTATGACTATTTGAATTATTATCTATTTCAAATCATTGTGACCTTTTGTTTTGTAATAAAACAATTGTTTTAGTTCATATAAGCTTATTTGAAATAAATTAATACTAATTTATTAATATTCTAGAAATTAATGAGAAAGAGAATTAAAAAATGAATCTTGTTGCCGAATATGTTTAAGTAGTTTTGACTATCTAAACAATTATCTATTTTAAAACATTATGACATTTTGTTTTCTCATAAAACATTTGGTTTATTCATGCAAGCTTATTTCAAATAAAATAATAGAAATTTATTAATATTTCAAAAATTAATAAGTAAAAATTTAAAAATAAATATATTTTCTGAACACTTTCAAATAGCTATGACTATGTGAACAATTATCTATTTCAAATTGTTATGATCTTTTGTTTTGTCATAAACCAATTGTTTTTGTTCATAAAAACTTATTCAAAATAAAATAATACTTACTTATTAAAATTCCAAAAATTAATAAGTAAAAGATTTAAAAAATAAATCTATTTACCGAGTGAGTTCAAATAGTTATGATCTTTTGTTTTGTCATAAATCAATTGTTTCTATTCATATAAGTTTATTCGAAATAAAATAATATTAATTTATTAATATTCTAAAAATTAATAAGTAGGAGATTTAAAAAATAGATTTGTTCACTGAACAAGCTTAAATAGTTATGTCCATTTGAACTATTATCTGTATCAAATCAATATAATATTTTGTTTTGTCATAAAGCAATTGTTTCTATTCATACAAAATTATTCAGAATAAAATAATACTAATTTATTAGTATTTCAAAAATTAATAAAAGATTTAAAAACTAAATCTATATATTGAACCAATTCAAATAATTATGATTTTTTAAACAATTATCTATCTCAAATCGTTATGATATTTGTTTTGCCATAAAGTAATTGTTTTTGTTCATACAAGCTTATTTGGAGTAAAATATTGATAAATTAATAATATTCTAAAAATTAATAAAAGATTTAAAAAATAAATGTGTTTGCCAAACCAATTCGAATAGTTAAGAATATTATAAAATTATCTATTTCAAATCGTTATGACCTTTTGTTTGTCATAAAATAGTATTTTCAGTTCATATATACCTATTCAAAATAAAATAATTCTAATTAATTAGCATTCAAAAAATTAATAAACAACAAGTTTTAAAAATAAATTTGTTTATCGAACAAGTTCAAATAGTTATGACTATTTGAACAATTATCTATTTAAAATAAATATGTCCTTTTGTTTTATTATAAAATAATTATTTCAATTCATAAAAGCTTATCAGAAATAAAATAATATTACTTTATTAATATTTCAAAAATTGATAAATTAGAGATTTAAAAAATACATCAAATTGGTTCACATAATTACGGCCATTTGAACAATTATCTATTTCAAATCATTTCAAACTTTTGTTTTTTCATAAAACAATTGTTTTTCATCATACAAGCCTATTTGGAATAAAATAATATTAATTTATTAAAATTTCAAAAATTAATTAGTAGGATATTTAAAAAATAAATCTATTTACTGAACCAGTTTCTATTTGAATAATTATCTATTTCAAATTGTTATAACCTTTTTGTTCTATTGTAAAATAATTGTTTCAATTCATAAAAGCTTATTTGGAATAAAATAATACTAATTTAATAATATTCCAAAAACCAATAACTAAAAGATTTAAAAAATAAATCTGTTTGTCGAAGTAGTTGAAACAGTTAAGATTATATGAACAATTATCTATTTGAAATTGTTATGACCATTTATTTTATCATAAAACAATTGTTTCAGTTCATAGAAGCTTATTCAAAATAAAATAATACTAATTATTAATATGTCAAAAATTAGTAAGTAAGTTATTTAAAAAGTGAATATGTTTATCAAATCAGTTCAAATAATTATGGCTATGTCAACAATTATCTATTTCAAATTGTTATTACCTTTTGTTTTGTCATATAACAATTGTATTTGAACATTCAATTTTATTCGAAATAAAATAATACTAATTTATTAATCTTTCAAAAATTAATAAGTAAGAAATTTAAAAAATAAATCTATTTACCGAATTAGTTCAAATAGCAATGACCATTTAAACAATTGTAAACTTCAAATTGTTATAATCTTTCGTTTTGTCATAAAATAATTATTTTTGTTCATACAAGCTTATTTGAAAAAAAATAATACTAATCTAATAATATTTCAAAAATTAATAATAAAGAGAATTAAAAAATAAATTTGTTTGCCGAACTAGTTCAAATATTTAAGACTATATGAACAATTATCCATTTCAAATCGTTATGACCTTTTGTTTTATCATAAAAAAGTTTTTTTTGAATTCATAATAGCTTATTTGGAATAAAATAAAATGAATTTATTAATATTTCAAAAATTAATGAGTAAAAGATTTAAAAAATAATTCTATTTACCTAACTAGTTCAAATAATTATGATTATTTGAACAATTATCTATTTGAAATCATTATGACCTTTTCTTTTGTCATAAAACAAATGTTTTTGTTCATATATGTTTGTTTGGAATAAAGTAATACCAATCTATTAATATTTCAAATATTAACAAGAGATTAAAAAATAAATCTATTTATCAAACTAGTTCAAACAATTTTGACTATTTAAGCAATTATTTTTTTCAAATCGTTATGACTTTTTGTTCTATTATAAAATAATTGTTTCTGTTCATACATGCTTATTCGGATTAAAATAATACTAATTTATTAATATTTCAGCAATTAATAAGTAAAATTTTAAAAGCAAATATGTTTACTGAACTAGATCAAATAATCATGATTTTTTGAATAATTATCTCTTCAAATTGTTATGACCTTTTGTTTTATCATAAAAGAAATGTTTTAGTTCATTTAAGCTTATTCGAAATAAAATAATGCTAATTTATTAATAATCCAAAAATTAATAATATAGACATTTAAAAATATAAATCTGTTTACTAAAAAAGTTTAAATAATTATGATAGTTTGAACAATTATCTATTTGAAATCGCTATAACCTTTTGTTTAGTCAAAAAAGAATTTTATATATTCATACAATCTTATTACAAGAAATATAAATGAAATTTATTAATATTAAGACAATTAACAATGTAAAAGATTGAAAAAATAAATTTGTTTACTGAACAAGTTCAAATTGTTATGACTATTTGTGCAATTATTTATTTCAACTTGTTATGGCTTTTTGTTTTGTCATAAAACAATTGTTTCTTTCATATAAGTTTATTCAAATTAAAATAATATTAATTTACAATTAATAAGCAAAAGATTTGAAAAAAATAAATATGCTTACCAAACAAGTTCAAATAGTCATGACTATTTGAATAATTATCTATTTCAAATAAAGCAATTGTTTGTAATAAAACAATTGTCTTAGTTCCTATAAGTTTATTTGAAATAAAATAATACTAATTTATTAATATTCCAAAAATTAATGAGTAAGAGAACTAAAAAAAGAATCTATTTACCAAATAAGTTCAAATAGTTATGACTATCTGAATAATTATCTATTTTAAAAAATTATGACCTTTCATTTTGCCACAAAATAATTGGTTTTGTTCATGCAAGCTTAATTTAAATAAAATAATTTAAATTTATTAATATTCCAAAAATTAATAAGAAAAAAAATATTTTCTGAACACGTTCAAATAGTTATGACTATTTGAATAATTATCTATTTCAAATCATATGATCTTTTGTTTTGTCGTAAACTAATTGTTTTTGTTCATAAAAACTTATTTGGAATAAAAATAATGCTAATTGATTAAAGTTCTAAAAATTAATAAGTAAAATATTTAAAAAATAAATCTATTTAACGAACGAGTTCAAATAGTTATGACAATTTGAACAATTATTTATTTCAAATTGTTATGATCTTTTGTTTTGTCATAAAAAAATTATTTCTATTCATACAAGTTTATTTGAAATAAAATAATACTAATTTAATAATATTCTAAAAATTAATAAGTTGGAGATTTAAAAAATAAATATGTTTGCCGAATAAGTTCAAATAGCCATATCCATTTGAATTATTATCTATTTCAAATCATTATGACATTTTGTTTTGTTGTAAAACAATTGTTTTATTCATACAAAATTATTCATATTAAAATAATACTAATTTATTAATATTTCAAAAATTAATAAGAGAATTAAAAACTAAATTTGTTTACTAAACGAGTTTAAATAGTTATGACTATTTCAACAATTATCTATCTCAAAAAGTATGATATTTGTTTTGTCATAAAACAATTGTTTCTATTCGTGGAAGCTTATTCAGAGTAAAATAATGCTAAACTAATAATATTCTAAAACTTAATAAGAGATTTAAAAAATAATTATGTTTGTCGAACCAATTATAATAGTTTTGACTATTAGAATAATTATCTATTTCAAATCATTCTGACCCTTTGTTATGTCATAAAACATTTGAAATAAAATAATATAATTTTATTAACATTTAGAAAATTAATAAGCAAGAAATTTTAAAAAAATAAATCTGTTTATTGAACAAGTTCAAATAGTTATGACTATTTGAACAATTATCTATTTAAAACCATTATGACCTTTTGTTTTATCATAAAACAATTGTTTCAGTTCAATAAAACTTATCCAAAATAAAATAATATTACTTTATTAATATTTCAAAAATTGAGAAGTTAGAGATTTAAAAAATAAATCAGTTTATCGAATCAATTCAAATAATTATGGCCATTTGAACAATTATCTATTTCAAATCTTTATGGACTTTTATTTTGTTATAAAACAATTGTTTTTCATTATACAAGTTTATTTGGAATAAAATAGTACTAATTTATTAATATTTAAAAAATTAATAAGTAGAGAATTAAAAAATAAATATAGTTACTAAATCAGTTTAAATAGTTATTACTATTTGCATAATTATATATTTCTAATTGTTATAACTTTTTGTTTTATCATAAAACAATTATTTATGTTCATTCCAGCTTATTCAGAATAAAATAATACTAATCTAATAATATTATGAAAATCGATAACTAAGAGATTTAAAAAATAAATTTGCTTGTGAACCAATTCAAATAGTTAAGGCTATATAAATAATTATCTATTTCAATTCGTTATCGTTTTTTTTTTGTTGTAAAACAAATATTTTTGTTCATATAAGTTTGTTCTAAATAAAATACTATTAATTTATTCATATTTTGTAAATTAATAAGAGATTTAAAAAATTAAATTAGTTTACCAAACCAATTCAAGTAATTATAACAATTTGAACAATTATTTATTCCAAATCATTATGACAATTTGTTTTGTCATAAAACAATTGTTTCTATTGATATAGTCTTATTCGGAATAAAGTAATGTTAATTTATTTATATTCTAAAAATTAATAAGTAACGAATTTAAAAAATGAATCTACTGGCCTGAGCAGTATAAATAGTTAAACAAATTTATTTTTTTTAAATCTCTTAGTTATTAATTGTCAAAATATTATTAGATTAGTATTATTTTATTCTAAATAAGCTTGTATGAATAGAAATAATTCTTTTATGAAAAAACAAAAGGTTATGACAAATTGAAATATATAATTGTTTAAATAGTTATAATTATTTGAACTGGTTCAATAAATAACATTTTTTTTAAATCTCTTATAAATTTTTGAAATATTAATAAATTAGTTTAATTTATTACAAATAAATTTGGATGAGCTGAAATAATTGTTTTATAACAAAACAAAAAGTTATAATGATTTGAAATAATAGATTAATTCATATAGTCTTAACTGTTTGAACTGCTTTGACAAAACAAATTTATTTTTTAAATCTTTTAGTTATGAATTTTTAGAATATTATTAATTTAGTATTATTTTATTTTGAATAAATGTATATGAACAAAAATAATTATTTTATGACAAAACAAAATGTTATAACAATTTGAAATATATAATTGTTCAAATAGTCATAACTATTTGAACTTATTTAGTAAACAGATTTATTTTTTGAATCTCATACTAAATCTTGAAATATTAATAAATTAGTATTATTTTTATTTCAAATGAACTTGTATGTTCAAAAATTATTGTTTTATGAAAAAATGAAAAGTACTAATAATTTTATTTCAAATAAGTTTGCATGTTGAAAAACAATTGTTTTATGACAAAATGAAAGGTAATAATAATTTGAAATAGATAATTGTTTAAATATCCATAATTATTTAAACTGATTCAGTAAACTGATTTATTTTTTAAATCTCTTGTTAATTTTCAAAACATTAATAAAGTCGTATTATTTTATTTTGGATAAACTTTTGTGAACTGAATCAATTGTTTTATGACAAAACAAAAGTTCATAATGATTTTAAATAGATAATTATTCAAATAGTTATAGCTATTTGAACTTGTTCAGTAAACAGATTTATTTTTTCAAATCTCTTACTTATTAATTTTTCAAAAGTTAATAAATTAGTATTATTTTCTTTCGAATAAGCTTGTATGAACTGAAACAATTATTTTATGACTAAACAAAAGTCAAAATGATTTGAAATAGATAATTATTCTAATAATCTTAACTATTTGAACTGATTCAGCAAACACATTTATTTTTTAAATCTCTTATTAATTTTCAAAATATTATTAAATTAGTATTATTTTTACCCGAATCAGCTTATATGATCAGAAACAATTGTTTTATGACAAAATAAAGATCATAACGATTTGAGATTGATATTTGTTCAAATAGTCATAATTGTTAGAATTGCTTCAGAAAACAACTTTAGTTTTAAAATCTCTTGCTTAATAATTTTTGAAATATTAATAAAGTAATATAATTTTATTTCGGATAAGTTTTTATTAATTGAAACAATTGTTTTATGACAAAACAAAAGGTTAAAACAATTTTAAATAGATAATTGTTTAAATAGTCATATCTAATTGAAATTATTTAGTAAACATATTTATTTTTTTAAATCTCTTGCTTATTAATTTTTTGAATGCTAATAAATTAGTATTATTTTATTTCAAATAAGCTTTGTATGAACTGAAATAATTGTTTTATGACTAAACAAAAGGTTAGAACAATTTGAAATAGATAATTGTTTAATAGTTTTAACTATTTGAACTAGTTTGGCAAACATATTTATTTTTTAAATCTCTTACTTATTAACCTTCATAATATTATTAAATTAGTATCATTTTAATCAAATAAGCTTATGTGAAAAGAAACAACTGTTGTATGACAAAACAAAGATCATTATGATTTAAGATAAATAATTGTTCAAATAGTCATAAATATTTGAACTGGTTCAATAAACAGATTTAGTTTTTAAATCTCTTATTAATTTTCAAAATATTAATAAATCAATATTATTTTATTTTGAATAATTTTGTATTAATAGAAACAATTGTTTTACTACAAAATAAAAGGTCATAATGATTTGAAATAGATAATTGTTCAAATGGACATGACTATTTAAACTTGTTTAGTAAACAGATATATTTTTTAAATCTCCTATCTATTAATTTGCAAAATATTAATATAGTATTATTTTATTCCAAATAAACTTGTATGAATAGAAACAAATGTTTTATGACAAAACAAAATATCATAACTATTTGAAATAAAAAATTGTTCAAATAGTCATAACTATTTGAGATTACTCATTAAACAGATTTATTTTTTAAATCTTTTACTTATTGATTTTTTAAATATTAAAAAATTTGTATTATTTTATTTTGAATAAGCTTGTATGGATAGAAATAGTTGGTTTATAACAAAACAAAATGTCATAACTATTTGAACTAGATGATTCTTCAAATAGTTAAAACTCTTTGAATTTGTTCAGAAAACAAATTTATTTTTAAAATTTTTACTTATTAAATTTTGGATTATTAATAAATTTAATTATTTTATTCAGAATAAGCTTGTATGAAAAGAAATAATTATTTTATGACAAAACAAAAGGTCATAACAATTTGGAATAGACAATTGTATAATTGTTCAAATAGTCATAACTATTTGAACTTGTTTTGTAAATAGATTCATTTTTTTAAAATCTCTTACTCATTAATTTTTAGAATATTAATAAATTAGTGATATTTTATTTCGAGTAAGGCTATATGAATTGATACTATTGTTTTATAACAAAACAAAAGGTCATAACGATTTGAAATAGATAATTATTCAAATAGTTATGACCCTTTGAACGTGTTTGTTAAACATATTTATTTTAAAATCTTTTACTTTTTAATTTTTAAAATATTAATAAATTAATATTATTTTAATTCGAATAGGCTTGTATGAAGAAAAACAATTGTGTCATGACAAAACAAAAAGTCATAACAATTTGAAATAAATAATTGTTCAAATAGTTAAAACTATTTGAACTTATTTGATAAACAAATTTATTTTTTAAATCTTTTACTTATTATGTGTCTAAATATTAATAAATTTATGTAATTTTATTTCAAATAAGCTTGTATGAATAGAAAATTTTGTTTTATGACAAAACAAAAGGTTATAGCAATTTGAAATAGATAATTGTTCAAATAATCATAATTATTTGTACTTGTTCGATAAACAGATTCATTTTTTAAATCTCCTATTTATTAATTTTTAGAATATTAATAAAATAGAATTATGTTATTCAAATAAGCTTGTACGAATAGAAACAATTATTTTGTGATAAAACAAAAGGTCATAATGATTTGAAATAGATAATTATTAAAATAGTCATAACTATTTGCACTGGTCAAGCCAACAATTTCCTTATTTAAATCTATTACTTATTAGTTTCCAAAGTATTAATAAATTAGCATTACTTTATTTCGAATAAGACTGTATGAACAGAAATAATTGTTTTATGACAAAACAAATCGTCATAATATTTGAAATAAATAATTGTTCAAATAGTTATAACTAATTGAACTAGTTTAGTAAAAAAAATTATTTTTTTAAATTTCTTACTTCTTAATTTTCAAAATATTAATAAATTATTATTATTTTATCCTAAACAAACTTATATGAACAAAAGCATTTGTTTTATGACAAAACAAAAGGTCATAATGATTTGAAATAGATAATTGTTCAAATAGTCATAATTATTTGAATTGGTTAGGCAAACATAATTGTTTTTTAAATCTCTTACTTATTAAGTTTTGAAATATTAATAAATTTTTTTTATTTTATTCTGAATAAGTTACTAAGAACTAAAAAAATTGTTTTACAACAAAACAAAATGTCATAATGATTTGAAATAAAGAAATGTTCATATACCTTTAACTATTTAAAGTAGTTCAACAAACAAATTTATTTTTTAAATCTCTTAGTTATTAATTTTTAGAGTATTATTACATTAGCATTATTTTATTTCGAATAAACTTGTGTAAATAGAAATAATTGCTTTATGAGATAGTAAAAGGTTATAAAAATTTCAAATATATAATTGTTCAAATAATCATAATTATTTGAACTAGTTCAGTAAACGGATTAACCTTCTAAATCTCGTAATTATTAATTTATGAAATATTAGTAAATTAATATTATTTTATTTCGAATAGGCTTGTATGATGAAAAATAATTGTTAAAATGGCCATAATTATTTGAACTAATTTGATAAACTGATTTATTTTTTAAATCTCTAACTTGTCAAATTTTGAAATATTAATAAAGTAATATTATTTTATTTTGGATAAACTGTTATGTACTAAAATAATTGTTTTATGATAAAATAAAATGTCATAATAAGTTTAAATAGATAATTGTTCAAATAGTCATAACTATTTGAACTTATTCGATAAATAAATTTTTAAAAAAATTTTTTACTTATTAATTTTCTGAATTTTAATAAATTAGTATTATTATATTTTGAATAAGCATGTATGAACTAAAACAATTATTTTTTGACTAAACAAAAGATCAAAACAATTTGGAATAGATAAATGTTCTAATAGTCTTAACTATTTAAACTAAACACATTTATTTTTAAATCCTTATTAATATTTGAAATAGTAATAAATTGGTATTATTTTATTTTGAATAATTTTGTATGAATGGAAACAATTATTTTATTGTAAAACAAAATGTTATAATGATTTGAAATAGATAACAGTTCAAATGGACATGACTATATGAACTTGTTCGGTAAACAGATTTATTTTTTGAATCTCTAACTTATTAATTTTTAAAATAATAATAAATTAGTATTATTTTATTTCAAATAAACTTGTATGAATAGAAATAATTGTTTTATGACAAAATAAAAGATCATAACAATTTGACATATATAACTATTTAAATAGTCATAATTATTTGAATTTACTCGGTAAACAGATTTATTATTTAAATCTTTACTTATTAATTTTAGAAATATTAATAAATTAGTATTATTTTATTCCAAATAAGCTTGTATGAACAAAAACAATTAGTTTATGACAAAACAAATTGTCATAAAAATTTGAAATAGATAATTGTTCAAATAGTCATAACTATTTGAACATGTTCAGAAAACATATTTATCTTTTAAATTTTTACTTATTAATTTTGGAATTTTAATAAATTTATATTATTTTATTCTAAATAAGCTTGCATGAATAGAACCAATTATTTTATGACAAAACAAATGGTCATAATGTTTTGAAACAGATAATTATTTAGATAGTCATAACTAATTGAACTTGTTTGGTAAACATATTCATTTTTTTAATTCTCTTACTCATTAATTTTTGTTATATTAATAAATTAGAATTATTTTATTTCAAATAAGCTTATATTAACTGAAACAATTGTTTTATACAAAACAAAAGGTTACAATGATTTGAAGTAGATAATTATTCAAATAATTAAGACTATTAGAACAATTATCTACTTCAAATCATTCTGACATTTTGTTTGGTTATAAAATAATTGTTTTAGTTCATACATACTTATTCGAAATAAAATAATACTATTTTATTAACATTTGGAAAATTAATAAGCAAAGAATTTAAAAAAATAAATCTGTTTACCAAACAAGTTCAAATAGTTATGACTATTTGAACAACTATCATTTTAAAATCGTTATGACCTTTTGTTTTATCATGAAACAATTGTTTCATTTCATAAAAAATTATCAAAAATAAAATAATATTACTTCATTAATATTTCAAAAATTGAGAAGTTAGAGATTTAAAATATAAATCAGTTTATCGAATCATTTCAAATAGTTACGAACTTTTCTTTTGTCATAAAACAATTGTTTTTCATCATACAAGCCTATTCATAATAAAATAATACTAATTTATTAATATTTCAAAAAGTAATAAGTAGGGGATTATTTGTTTAGTGAACTAGTCCAAAACTTATGACTATTTAAACAATTATATATCTCAAGTCGTTATAACCTTTTGTTTTGTCAAAAAACAATTATTTATGTTCATATAAGCTTATTCAAAATAAAATAATACTAATCCAATAATATTATGAAAATTAATAATTATGAGATTTGAAAAATAAATTTGTTCATCGAACTAGTTCAAATAGTTAAGGCTATATGAATAATTATTCATTTCAAATCATTATGTCTTTTTGTTTTGTCGTAAAACAAATGTTTTTATTCATATAAGTTTGTTCAAAATAAAATAATATTATTTTATTAATATTTTGAAAATTAATAAGAGATTTAAAAAATAAATTTGTTTACCAAACTAGTTCAATTAGTTATAACAATTTAAACAATTATTTATTTCATATCATTATGCCCATTTGTTTTATCATAAAACAATAATTTCTATTGATACAGTCTTATTCAGAATAAAAATATTGCTAATTTATTAATATTCTAAAAATTAATAAGTAATGGATTTAAAAAATGAATATGTTAGCGTGACCAGTGCAAATAGTTATCACTATTTGAACAATTATCTATTTCAAATCATTATGACCTTTTATTTTGTCACAAAACAATTATTTCTGTTCATACAAATTTATTCAGAATAACATAATTCTAATTTATTAATATTCTGAAAATTAATAAATAAGAGATTTAAAAACTGAATTTGTTTATCGAATAAGTTCAAATAGTTATGACTATTTGAACAATTACCTATTTCAAATCCCCAAAACCTTTTGTTTTGTCATAAGATAAAATTTTTCTATTCCTACAAGCTTATTTCAATTAAAATAATACAAAGTAATTATCATTCAGACAATTAATAAGTAAAAGATTTAAAAAATAAATCTATTTCCTAAATAAGTTCAAATAATTATGACTATTTGAATAAATATTTATTTCAAATCGTTATGACTTTTTATTTTGTCATAAAACAATTGTTTTTGTTCATACAAGCTTCTTCAGATTAAAATAATGTTAATTTATTAATATTTTGACAGTTAATAAGTGGAAGCTTTTAAAAATAAATATGTTTACCGAACAAGTTCAAATAGATATAATTATTTGAATAATTATCTATTTCAAATTATTATGACATTTTGTTTCGTCATAAACAACTGTATCATTTCATATAGGCTTATTCAAAATAAAATAATACTAATTTATTAATATTTTGAAAATTAATGAGAAAGAGATTTAAAAAATGAATCTACTTACCAAACAAGTTTAAATAGTTATAACTATTTGAACAATTATCTATTTTAAATCATTATGACATTTTGTTTTGTCATAAAATAATTGCTTTTGTTCATACAAGCTAATATTGAATAAAATAATATAAATTTATTAATATTTCAAAAATTAATAAGTAAAAATTTTAAAAATAAATATGTTTTTTGAACACATTCAAATAGTTATGACTATTTGAATAATTATCTATTTCAAATAGTTATGACCTTTTGTTTTGTCATAAACCAATTGTTTTTGTTCATACAAGTGTATTTGAAATAAAATAATACTATTTTATTAATATTTCAAAAATTAATAAGTAAAAGATTTAAAAAATAAATCTATTTACCATGTAAGATCAAATAGTTATAATTATTTGAACAATTATTTATTTCATATAGTTATGATCTTTTGTTGTCATAAAGCAATTGTTTCTATTCACCCAAATTTATTTAGAATAAATAATACTAATTTATTAATATTCTGAAATTAATAGGTAGGAGATTAAAAAAATAAATTTACAGATTTAAAAAATAAATTTACTTACCGAACAAGTTCAAATAGTCATGTCCATTTGAACAATTATCTATTTCAAATCGTTATGACCTTTTGTTTTATCTTAAAACAATTGTTTCTGTTCATGCAAAATTATTTGGAATAAAATAATACTGATCTATTAATATTTTGAAAATTAATAAAAGATTTGAAAACTAAATCTATTTACTGAAACAGTTCAAATAGTTATGACTATTTGAATAATTATCTATCTCAAATCGTTATGATCTTTATTTTATCATAAAACAATTATTTCTTTTCATACTAGATTATTCAAATTAAAATAATACTAATTTAATAATATTCCAAAAATTAATAAGTAAGAGATTTGAAAAATAAATGTGTTTGTCGAACCAGCTCAAATAGTTATAACTATTTTGTCATAAAACACATTCAAATAGTTATTGCTAGTTAAACAATTATTTATTTCAAATAGTTATGACATTTTTGTTTTGTCATAAATCAATTGTTTCTATTCATACATGTGTATTTGAAATAAAATAATACTAGTTTATTCATATTCCAAAAATTAATAAGTAAAAGATTTAAAAAATAAATCTATTTACTGAACAATTTCAAATAGTTATGATTGGTTAAACAATTATTTATTTCAATTAGTTATGATCTATTGTTTTGTCATAAAACAATTGTTTCTATTCATACAAGTTTATTCAGAATAAAATAATACTAATTTATTAATATTCTAAAAATTAATAGGTAGTAGATTTTAAAAATAAATCGGTTTATTGAGCAAGTTCAAATAATCATGTCCATTTGAACAATTATCTATTTCAAATTGTTATGACCTTTTGTTTTGTTATAAAACAATTGTTTATGTTCATGCATAACTATTTAGAGTAAAATAATATTTATCTATTAATATTTAGAAAATTAATAAGATATTTAAAAACTAAATCTATTTTTTGAAATAGTTTAAATAGTTATGACTATTTGAACTATTATCTATCTCAAATCGTTATGACCATTATTTTGTTATAAAACAATTGTTTCTTTTCATACAACCTTATTTGAATTAAAATAGTACTAATTTAATGATATTCCAAAAAATAATAAGTAAAAGATTTAAAAAACAAATGTGTTTGCCGAACTAATTCAAATAGTTAAGATTATTTTATGACCTTTTGTTTAGTCATAAAACAATTATTTCAATTCATGCAAGCTTATTTAGAACAAAATAATGTTAATTTATTAACATTCAAAAAATTAATGAGCAGGAGATTTAAAAAGATAAATCTATTTACCAAACAAGTTTAAATAGATTTGACTATTTGAACAATTGATCTAACTATTTAAAGTCATTACGACATTTTCTTCTGTCATCAAACAATTGTTTCAATTTATAGAAACTTATCGAAAATAAAATAATATTACTTTACTAATATCTTGAAAATTAATAAGTAAGAGATTTAAAAACTAAAGTTGTTTTTTGAACCAGTTTGAATGGTTATGACTATTTGAACAAATATTAATCTCAAATAATTATAATCTTTGTTTTCTCATAAAATAATCATTTTTTATCATCGAAGCTTATTCAGATAAAATAATGTTAATTTAATAATATTCCAAAAATTAATAAGAGATTTAAAAAATAATTGTGTTTGCCAAACCAGTTCAAATAGTTAAGACTATTAGAATAGTAATCTATTCTAAATTATCTTAACATTTTGTTTAGTCATATAATAATTGTTTTAGTTCATATAAGGTTATTCGAAATAAAATAATACTAATTTATTAATATTTATTTATTTCAAATTGTTATAACCTTTTGTTCAAACAATTAAGACCATATGAACAATTATTTATTTCAAAGTGTTATGACTTTTATTTCAACTCATACAAGTGCATTCAGAATAAAATAAAACTAATTTATTAATATTTCAAAAATTTATAAGAGATTTAGAAAATAATTCTATTTACCAAACTAGTTCAAATAATTATAACTATTTGAACAATATTTTTTTCATATCATTATTATTTTTTTGTCATAAAACAATTGTTTTTGTTAATATACGTTTGTTCGAAATAAAATAATACTAATTTTTACTATTTAGAAAATTAATCAGTAAGAAATTTAAAATGTAAATATGTTTATCAAACCATTTCAAAATAGTTTTGACTATTTAAATAATTATTTATTTCAAATCATTACAACCTTTTATTTTGTCATCAAACAATTGGTTATGTTATACTATTTTATTTGGAATAAAATAATACTAGTTTAATAATATTATGAAATTTAATAGCCAAGAAATTTATCAATCTCAAATCGTTAAGATCTTTGTTTTGTAATAAAATAATTGTTTCTGATCATAGAAGGTTATTCAATTAAATATAATACTAATTTAATAATATTCCAAAAATTAATAAGAGATTTATAATATAAATGTATTTGTCAAACCAGTTTAAATAGTTAAAACTATTAGAATAATTATCTATTTCAAATTGTTTCGGCCTTTTGTTTAGTCATAAAATATTTGTTTCATATATTACAAGCTTATTCGGAATAACATAATCCAAATTTATTAACATTTGAAAAATTAATAAGCGAAAGGTTTAAAAAATAAATCTGTTTATTGAAAAAGTTCAAATAGTTATGACTATTTGAACAATTGTTTATTTAAAATCATTATGATCTTTTGTTTTGACATAAAACAATTGTTTCAGTTCATAAAAGCTTATCCAAAATACAATAATACTAATTTCTTAATATTTCAAAAATTAATAAGCAAGAGTTTAAAAAAATAATTTTTTTTACTAAACAAATTTAAATAGTTATGACTATTTGAACAATTGTCTATTGAAATTTGTTATGACCATTTATTTTGTTACAAAATAATTGTTTTAATTCATACAAGCTTATTCAAAATAACATGATTATAATTTATTAATATTCCAAAAATTAATAAGTGATTTAAAAAGTGAATCTGTTTACCAAATCAGTTTAAATAATTATGGCTATTTCAATAATGATCTATTTCAAATTGTTATTACCTTTTATTTGGTCATATAACAATTATTTTTGATCATACATGTTTATATGGAATAAAATAATACTAATTTATTAATTTTTCAAAAATGAATAAGTAAGAGATGTTTACTGAACCAGTTTAAATAGTTATGACCATTTGAACAATTATATAATTCAAATCATTATAACCTTTTGTTTTGTTATAAAACAATTATTTTTGTTCATACAAGCTTATCCAAAATAAAATAATACTAATACAATAATATTCTAAAAATTAATAAGTAAGAGATTTAAAAAATAAATTTGTTTGTCGAACTAGTTCTAATAATTAAGAATATATTAACAATTATCTATTTCAAATTGTTTGTGCTTTTTCATAAAACATTTTTTTCAATTCATATAGCTTATTCAGAATTAAGTAAAATGAATTTATTAATATTTCAAAATTTAATATGTAAGAGATTTAAAAAATAATTTTGTTTACCTAATCAGTTCACATAATTATAACTATTTGAACAATTATTTATTTTAAATCATTATGACCTTTTATTTTGTCCTAAAACATATGTTTTTGTTCATATAAGTTTGTTCAAAATAAAAAAATACTAACCTATTAATATTTCAAAAATTAATAAGAGATTTAAAAAATAAATCGGTTTACCAAACCAGTTTAAATAGTTATGACTATTTGAGCAATTATTTATTTCAAATTGTTATGACTTTTTTCTGTTATAAAATAATAGTTTCTGTTTATTCAAGCTTATTTGGATTAAAATAATACTAATTTATTAATATTTTGACAATTAATAAGTAAAAAAATTTCAAAAGTAAATATGTTTATCAAACTAGATCAAATAGTCACGACTATTTGAATAAATATCTATTTCAAATCATTATGACCTTTGGTTTTGTCATAAAAAATTATTTTAGTTCATATAAGCTTATTCAAAATAAAATAATACTAAGTTATTAATATTCCAAAAATTAATAATTAAGAGATTTAAAAAATAAATTTGTTTACCGAACAAGTTCAAATGTTATGATTATATGAACAATTATTTATTTCAAATTGTTATGACTTTTTGTTTTGTCATAAAACAATTGTTTCTATTTATACAAGCTTATTTGAATTAAAATAATATTAATTTATTAGTATTTCAATAATTAATAAGTAAAAAATTTAAAAAATAAATATGTTTTTGGAATAAGTTTAATTAGACATTACTATTTGAACAATTATTAATTTCAAATTATAGTGACCTTTTTTTTTGTAATAAAATAATTGTGTCAACTTATATAAGCTTATTTGAGATAAAATAATACTAATTTATTAATATTCCAAAATTAATGAGTAAGAGAATTAAAAAATGAATTTGTTTACTAAACATGTTCAAATAGTTATGACTATCTTAACAATTATCTATTTCAAAACATTATGGCTTTTTGTTTTATCATAAAACAATTGGTTCTGTTCATGCAAGCTTTTTATCAAATAAAGTAATATAAATTTATTAATATTTCAAAATTAATAAGTAAAACTTAAAAAGTAAATATGTTTTCTAAACATGTTTTAAATAGTTATGACTATTTGAACAATTATCTATTTCAAATCATTATGTCCTTTGTTTTGTCATACACCAGTTGTTTCTATTCATAAAAGCTTATTCGGAATAAAATAATACTAATTTATTAAAAGAACAAAAATTAATAAGTAAAAGATTTAAAAAATAAATCTATTCACTAAGGCGTTCAAATAGTTATGAATATTTGAATAATTATTTATTTCAAATTGTTATGATCTTTTGTTTTGTCATAAAATAGTTCTTTCTATTCATACACATTTTTTGAAATAAAATAATACTAATTTATTAATATTCTAAAAATTAATAAGTTGGAGATTTAAAAAATAAATTTGTTCATCGAACAAGTTCAACTGGTCATGTCCATTTGAACTATTATTTATTTCAAATAGTTATGACATTTTGTTTTATCATAAAACAATTGTTTCTATTCATACAAAACTATTCAAAATAAAATAATACTAATTTATTAATATTTCAAAAATTAATAAGAGATTTAAAAACAAAATCTATTTATCGAATCAATTCATATATTTATGAGTATTTGAATAATTATCTATCTTAAATTGTTATGATTTTTGTTTTGTCATAAAACAATTGTTTCTATTCATATAAGCTTATTAGGAGTAAAATATTGCTAAATTAATAATATTCTAAAAATTAATCAATAAGAGATTTAAAAAATAAATATGATTGCAAAACCAGTTCAAATAGTTAAGACTATTAGAACAATTATCTATTTCAAATCGTTTTAACCTTCTGTTTAGTCATAAAATAATTTTTTTAGTTCATACATGCTTATTTGAAATAAAATACTACTAATTTATTAACATGAAGAACATTAATACCTAAGAAATTGAAAAAAATAAATTTTTTTACCGAACAAGTTCAAATAGTTATGATGATTTAAACAATTATCTATTTAAAATAAATATGACCTTTTGTTTTATCATAAAACAATTGTTTTAGTTCATAAAAGCTTATTCGAGATAAAATAATTTTACTTTATTAATATTTCAAGAATTGATAAGTTAGAGATTTAAAAAATAAGTCAGTTTATTGAATCGGTTCAAATAATTATAGCCATTTGAACAATTATCTATTTCAAATAGTTATGAACTTTTTTTTGTCACAAAACAATTGTTTTTCATCATATAAGCCTATTCGAAATAAAATAATACTAATTTATTAATATTTCAAAAATTAATAAGTAGGAGATTTAAAAAATAAATTTGTTTACTAAACCAGTTCATGTTTGAACAATTATCTATTTCAATTGTTATAACTTATTGTTCTATTATAAAATAATTGTTTCAATTCATATATGCTTATTCGGTATAAAATAATACTAATTTAATAATATTCAAAAAATTAATAACTAAGAGATTTAAAAAATAAATTTGTTTGTCGAAGCAATACAAATAGTTAAGACTATATAAAACAATTATCTGTTTCGAATCATTATGACCTTTTGTTTTGTCATTGAACAATTGTTTCAGTTCATACAAGCTTATTTGAAATAAAATAAAACTAATTTATTAATATTTCAAAGTTTAATAAGCTATTTAAAAGTGAATCTATTTACCAACTCAATTCAAATAATTATGGCCATGTCAACAATTATCTATTTCAAATCATTATTAGCTTTTGCTTCATTCTATAACAATTGCATTTGAAATTTCAAGCTTATTTGGAAATAATACTAATTTATTAATCTTTTAAAAATTAATAAGTAAAAGATTTAAAAAATAAATTTGTTTACTGATCTAATTCAAATAGTTTTAACTATATGAATAATTATAAACTTGAAATTGGTATTCATACAAGTTTATTTGGAATAAAATAACACTAATCTAATAATATTCCAAAAATTAATAACTAAGAGAATTAAAAAATAAATTTTTTTGCTAAACTAGTTCAAATATTTAAGACTATATGAATAATTATCTACTTCAAATCATTATGACCTTTTGTTTTGTCATAAAATAAGTTATTTTGAATTCATACTAGATTATTTGGAATAAAATAAAATGAATTTATTAATAGTTTGAAAATTAATAAGTGAGAGATTAAAAAAATAATTCTGTTTACCTAACTAGTTCAAATAATTATGACTATTTGATTAAATATCTATTTCAAATCATTATGACCTTTTGTTTTGTTATAAAACAAATATTTTTGTTGATATAAGATTGTTCATAATAAAGTAGTACTATATATTAATATTTCAAAAATTAATAAGTGATTTAAAAATTAAATCTATTTATCAAATTAGTT
Source organism: Durio zibethinus (assembly GCF_047325235.1). Lineage (NCBI taxonomy): Eukaryota > Viridiplantae > Streptophyta > Magnoliopsida > Malvales > Malvaceae > Durio > Durio zibethinus. Next base: position 713,889 of record NC_143168.1, on the reverse strand, counting down.
CAAATAGTTATAACTATTTAAGTAATTATTTATTTCAACATACAAGCTTTTTCAAAATAAAATAATATTAATTTATTAATATTTCAAGAATTAATAAGACATTTAAAAAAAAATTTGTTTCATAAACTAGTTCAAATAGTTATGACTATTTGAACAATTATCTATTTCAAATTGTTATAACCCTTGTTTTCTATCATAAAAAATTGTTTCTGTTCGTACAAGCTTACTAAGAATAAAATAATTCTAATTTAGTAATATTTTAAAAATTAATAACGAAGATTTAAAAAATGAATCTGTTTGTCGAACCAAATCAAACTGTTAAGACTATATGAACAATTATTTATTTCAAATTGTTATGACATTTTATTTTGTCGTAAAACAATTATTTCAACCATACAAGCTTATTCGAAATAGAATAAAATTAATTTATTAATATTTCTAAAATTTATAAGTAAGAGATTTAGAAAATAATTCTATTTACCGAACTAGTTCAAATAATTATATCTATTTGATCAATTATTGTTAGCCTTAAATTGATCCTTATTTTGAAATGACAAAACATTAAAGATAAATAAACTTGATCAAAATTTTGAAAACGATTTATTTAGTACATGTTCTTAAGTTTTATATTTTGGTACTAAATAAATAATATGATTTTCAAAGTTTAAACAAACCTTTCTTGGTTTCATATTTCTCAAACCAAGTCTATCTTTAAAGATTATTTATTTGAGCTTAAATGAAAGTATAATTGTTTTTTTTAAGTGAATTTATTTATTTTGGACTTAATACAATTTTGATAATATTGGTTTTGAGAAAAACATTAACTTAAGAAAGCTGTTTTACAAGAACAAAGTTTTCCAACATTGAAATTATTTTATTTTTCTGTATTAATTCATAAAGTTTTAATATTTGAATTTTATATTGTTGGAAAGCTCTTTGAGTCTACTTTCTAATGGATCAAACAAAATCAAAATCCAAATTTTCTAAGAAAAGATTTTGAATTTTTACTAGACACTTTGTAGTTGTTAGAAAAACTGCACAAGGGGTAAATTTGAAAATTCACTATAATTCGTACTCAATGAATTAGGTGATGAAGTTTATATGGATAGAAAGCCCTTTAAGTGTAGTTTCTAAATCTTCAAACATTTTATGATTTGGATTCATATAACTTATGATATGATCAAATTAGTGAATAGAGTGCAAAACAGAAGATAACCACCTAGCCATTGACAGGATCGATCCCCTCATGGAAGGGATCGATTGGGTCATGTTTTTTAAGCATGAAATGACATAAAACTTGAATCAATCAATCCCCTCAAGGAAGGGATCAATCGGGTCTGGGTGAAATCACACCAACGGCTATTTTTTTCATGCATTCAACGGTTATTTTCACTTCCTAAGCTTCCCCAATAGCTACTTCTTTAAATTTTTTTTATAAATTGGGCACTCCAACACACCAAGAGGATTTATGAATCAAGAAAGCATGAGCCAATAAGCCATATTTTCATTCTCTCAAAGAATCAAGAGTTTTTAGAGCTTCAAAGTCCATATCTTTGTATTTATTGTATCCAAATTATATTTGTTGTTCATTCATCATTTTGTTGTACTTAAACTTAGCAAACACTTAGCCTTAGAGAGGTTGTTCTATTGTTTGCAAAATTACCTTTGATATACAAGGGTGGAAGAGAATAAGAGGTGAGGTATCATCTTAAGAGCTTTGTAGTGAGATTGGGCAAAATACTACAAAGGCTAGAGGTTTCTATCTTAAGCCTTAGAAAGAAAAAATAGGTTGTATTTTCAATTGAAAAATAGTGGATTGAAGCCTTAGTGTGGACAACCAAGAAGAGAGGACGTAGGTGCCTTGTGGAGAAGGACCAAACCTCTATAAATCATTGTATTTGATTTCTCTATCCCTATCTCCTTATAATTTATTACTGTTTATATTTGATTTTAGGTTCATTAATTGTTATTTTTGCATTATATTTTTATCAAAAGTGCTTATTGTTTTAATTTCCATTCAACTATATTGAAATCATTGTTTGGGAAGAATTTGGAGAAATCCAATTCACCCCCCTCTTGGATCACCATCTCACCTAAAAAGCTAACAATTGGTATAAAAGCTTTTGTCTCTTTTTTATAGGTTTAACCACCTTAAGTAAAGATCCTATGGCTCAACTTAGGTTTCAAGATGGTGAGGAAGTCCTCAAAGCTCCTATGTTTGATAAATTTGAATTTTGTGAATGGAGAAAGAGGATGAAGATGTTCATAATGGCCTAAGATTTTAGAGTATGGAATGTGATGGAAAAATGGCTTAATACTCATTCCAAAGATGCAAAATATATGAAGCAAATAACAGATGATGCAAAGGCCAAGTGCATTCTCTATGGAGCTTTAGATGATTACAACTTCAACTTAGTCTCAAAATGCTCAACCTCAAATGAGATATGGAGAAAGTTGGATGAGCTACATGAAAGACAAATTTCCAACCAACATCCATCATGTCTCATGGCTATTGAGGAACCAAAGGTAACCTCAAACTCTTATGATTCAAACTCTTATACTTTTGATGAGTTACAAGATGCTTACAATGATTTAGTAATTGAGTTTGAAAATATGCATTTGAAACATAAGAAAATTATTGCAAAATTGAAAGTTGAAAATGAATTTTTAATGAATTCAAAGAATGATTTGGAAAAGGAAAATAATAAATTGAAAATGAATTTTGAAGCTTGTCAAAAGAGAAATGAAATGTTAGAAAAAGAGAATTTAGAATGGAGAAAGAAATTTGAAGTTTTGATGAATGAAAAACAAGAGCTTTTAAACAAGAGTTTAAGTAGTAAAACGATTAAATGCAATTTTTGTAATTTTCATGGTCATACTATACATACTTGTCCTATTAGGAGAAATGTTCCATTTAGAATTAGGCAAGTATGGGTTCCAAAAGGAACAAGAGACTTGGTAACTAACTTTCAAGGACCTAAAGCAATTTGGATACCAAAAATCAAATAAGATTGTCTCTTGTAGGTGTGCTAGAGCAAGGAGCTACAATGTGAGATTGAAGATTGAATACTCTAGACACACAATGGAGATAGGTAAACTCTAAACTTTTATTTGATGAGTATTTGAATTTGGTTACCTATTCTTGATGAAATTTGTGAATGCTTGATTGATTATGCAAAACTTAGTTGAGATTGGTTGCAAGACATATGTTGCATAATATTGAGAAAATGTGAGCTTGAATTGAATATGCATTTATTTTGCACTTAAATATGTTTGAGATGCTTGTTGAAATTGATTATGGTATTAAATTGCTTGAACATAATTTTGTTGATGAATATGGGAATTAAGAGTTGACTTTTTGATTTCCTTGTTTCTAATGCCAATGACCACTTGAACAACTTTGTTTCGTCATTTGAAAGTTGTTAGAATTGTTCAAGTTGGTTAAAAATAAGCTTGACTAGTTTTGAGATTTATTAACGTATATTTCAAGCAAAAAATGAGTTTTATAGTGCAAAAATCAAAACCCTAGACATATTAAGCTTTGAATGATTTATCCTATGGTATTTTACATAAATATACTTGTTTAAATGATTTTTGTGATTTGTATACATATTGATTTATGATTGTTGAACAAGCCTATATGACCATGATGTTTAAAATTGCTTAATTTGTTTTATAATGCTTGGTCTTGTGAAATATTATTAAAATTTGATTATTTTATTCTCAATTGTTTTAACTTTTGATTTGTGAAATACCCTTGCGATATGCTTGCTCTTGTGCTTAAATATTTTATCTCTTGATTAGTGTTTTTAAATTCATGAACTAATTTTTTTTTTAAATGATATGTGTTGTTGGTTCATCTATTACTCTTGTCAAGTGTGTGCTTATATGAATATGATTGAGCTTTACTTGACATGCTTGCAACATGACTTAGTGAGTGACTTTCTTATGATGCTTATTTTTAGCTTAAGTCATTGTTGATTATGACCTATAATTTGTGTAGACATATTTATGCTTTTGTGCTAAAATTTTCTTGAATATTTTTTTTTATGATAAATATATCTTCCTTGAGTTTTTAGTTTTCATATGGCCTAAAATTTATTTTGGCATATTCTTTGGTGATTTATTGAATATATATGAATATTGAATATGTCTATCTTGTGTTCATGAATGATCTAAAAAGGTTTGACTTTTGCACATTACATGAGAACTTTTGCTTTAGTGCCATTCTTGTGCTATTTGATGTTTAAATTAATATATGGCCTCTAGCTTAAGCATATATCTCCCTTGCAATTAGCAACTTGTGCTTAGTGAATAAATTTTCTTTTGCCTATAATGACTTAGAATTTGGAATTGTTTTCTAACAATTGGTATAATTTTTATCAATTGATTTTCTTAATGCTTTTAATGAAAATCCTTTGTCAAGAAATTTTTCTAAGTCTATGGTAGGAGAACTTGAAATGAGTGTGGATGACCCTACATTTTTGGAATTTCAAGTTTAGCAAGCAAAGCATATCATCTTCATCAATCAGGCCCAAGTACATCAAAGACTTAGCTCAAATGATGTGGAATGGAGGTAATTGTATTGAATCTATGCTATGTGCCTATGATTTATAATGTTTAATGCATGATTTCATAAATGCTTGCTTTGATATGTGCAAAAATGAGATACTATGTTTGAATTTGTGAACACTTTGCATAAAATTAATCACCAAGCTACTTGATAAGATTTGTCTTAACTTTGTTAAATGCTTGGATTGATTAATATTCATGCCTAGTTCTTGATTGCTTTGATTAATAGTTTTTATTGCATGAATATTTGTTTGAATAGAGATTTTAAAAAATTAATATGTTTACCTAACAAGTTCAAATAGATATGACCATTTTAACAATTATTTATTTCAAATCGTTATAACCCTTTGTTTTGTCATAAAACAATTGTTTCAGTTCATAAAAATTTATCCGAAATAAAAATAATACTACTTTATTAATATTTCAAAAATTATCAAGCAAGAGATTTAAGCATTAAAGTTGTTTTCTAAACCAGTTCAAATAGTTATGACCATTTGAACAAATATCAATCTCAAATCGCTAAGATCTTTATTTTGTCATAAAAAATTGTTTCTTATCATACATGCTTATTCGAATTAAAATAATACTAGTTTAATAATACTTCAAAAATTAATAAGAGATTTAAAAAATAAATGTGTTCGTCCAATCATTTCAAATGGTTAAGACTACTAGAATAATAATCTATTTCAAATCGTTCTAACCTTTTATTTAGTCATAAAATAATTATTTTAGTTCTACAAGCTTATTCAAAATAAAATAATACTAATTTATTAACATTCAAAAAATTAATAAGCAAGAGATTTTGAAAAATAAAAATGTTTACCAAACAAGCTTAAATAGTTGTGGCCATTTGAACAATTATATATTTCAAATCATTATTACCTTTCGTTTTATCATAAAACAATTCTTTTACAACATAACTATTTGAACAATTATTTATTTCAAATTCTTATGACTTTCTGTTTTGTCATAAAACAAATGTTTCTATTCATACAAGCTTATTCAAATTACAATAATATTAATTTATTAATATTTTGACAATTAATAAGTAAAAGATTTAAGAAATAAATATGTTTTTCGAACAAGTTCAAATAATCCTGACTATTTGAATAATTGCCTATTTTAAATCATTGTGACCTTTTGTTTTGTAATAGAACAATTGTTTTCGTTCATATAAGCTTATTTGAAACAAAACTAATACAAATTTATTAATATTTCAAAAATTAGTGAGTAAGAGAATTAAAAAATGAATCTGGTTATTGAACATATTTAAATAGTTATGACTATCTAGATAATTATCTATTTCAAAACATTATGACATTTTATTTTATCATAAAATAATTGGTTCTATTCATGCAAGCTTATTTCAAATAAAATAATATAAATTTATTAATATTTGAAAAATTAATAAGTAAAAATTTAAAAAATAAATGTGTTTTTTGAACATGTTCAAATAGTTATAACTATTTGAATAATTATCTATTTCAAATCATTATGACCATTTGTTTTGTCATAAACCAATTGTTTCTATTCATAAAAGCTTATTTGGAATAAAATAATACTAATTTATTAAAATTTCAAAAATTAATAAGTAAAAGATTTAGAAAAATTAATATGTTTACCAAGCGAGTTCAAATAGTTACGACTATTTGAATAATTATTTATTTCAAATCGCTATAATCTGTTGTTTTGTCATAAAACAATTGTTTCTATTCATATAAGTTTATTCGAAATAAAATAATATTAACTTATTAATATTCTTAAAATTAATAAGTTGGAGATTTAAAAAATAAATTTGTTCATCGAACAAATTTAAATAGTCATATCCATTTGAGCTATTATCTATTTCAAATTGTTATGACATATTGTTTTGTCGTAAAACAATTGTTTCTATTCATACAAAATTATTCAAAATAAAATAATACCAATTTATCAATATTTTAGAAATTAATAAGAGATTTAAAAACTAAATCTATTTATCAAACCAGTTCTAATAGTTATGATTATTTGAACAATTATCTATCTCAAATGTTATGATCTTTGTTTTGGCATAAAACAATTGTTTATATTCATACACGCTTATTTGCAGTAAATTATTGCTAAACTAATAGTATTCTAAAAATTAATAAGAGATTTAAAAAATAAATGTGTTTGCCAAACCAATTCAAATGATTAAGACTATTAGAACAATTATCTATTTCAAATTGTTATGACCATTTGTTTAGTCATAAAATAATTTTTTCAGTTCTTACATGCTTATTCGAAATAAAATAATACTATTTTATTAACATTTAGAAATTAATAAACAATAAATTTTAAAAAATAAATCTATTTACCAAACAAGTTCAAATAGTTATGGCCATTTGAACAATTATCTATTTATTATAAATATGACCTTTTGTTTCATCATAAAACAATTGTTTCAGTTCATAAATGCTGATCCAAAATAAAATAATATTACTTTATTAATATTTCAAAAATTGATAAGTTACAGATTTAAAAAATAAATCAGTTTATCGAATTGGTTCAAATAATTTTGGACATTTGAACAATTATCTATTTCAAATCCTTATCAACTTTTGTTTTGTTATAAAATAATTGCTTATCAATATACAAGCCTATTCAAAATAAAATAATATGAATTTATTATTATTTCAAAAATTAATACGTAAGAGATTTAAAAAATAATTTTTTTTACCAAACCAATTCCTATTTGAACAATTATTTATTTCAAAGTGTTATAGCCTTTTGTTCTAATATAAAATAATTGTTGTAGTTCATATAAACTTATTCGAAATAAAATAATACTAATTTAATAATATTCCAAAAATTAATAACTAAAAGATTTAAAAAATTAATTTGTTTGTGGAAACAGTTCAAATAATTAAGACTATATGAACAACTATCTATTTCAAATCATTAAGACCTTTTGTTTTATCATAAAACAATTGTTTTAGTTTGGACAAGCTTATTCAAAATAAAATAATAATAATAATTTATTAAAATTCTGAAAATTAATAAGTAAGTGATTTAAAAAGTAAACATGTTTATCGAATCAATTCAAATAATTATGACCATTGCAACAATTATCTATTTCAAATCGTTATTACCTTTTGTTTGGTCATATAAAAATTATATTTGAACATTTAGGCTTATTTAGAATAAAATAATACTAATTTATTAATCATTCCAAAATTAATAACTAATAGATTTAAAAAATAAACCTATTTACCAAACTAGTTAAATAGTTGTAAACTTCAAATCCTTATAACCTTGTGTAATGTCATAAAACAATTATTTTTGTTCATAGATGCTTATTCAAAATAAAATATTACTAATCTAATAATATTCCAAAAATTAATAACAAAGAGAATTAAAAATAAATTTGTTTGTCGAACTAGTTAAAATATTTAAGACTATATGAACAATTATGTATTTCAAATCGTTATGACCTTTTATTTTGTCATAAAATAAGATTTTTTGAATTCATACTAGCTTATTTGGAATAAAATAAAATAAATTTATTAATATTTCAAAAATTAATAAGTAAGTGATTTAAAAAATAATTTTGTTTTCCTAACCAGTTCAAATAATTATGACCATCTGTACAATTATCTATTTCAAATCATTATGACCTTTTGTTTTGTCATAAAACAAATGTTTTTGTTCATATAAGTTTGTTAGGAATAAAATTATACTATTATATTAATATTTTGAATATTAATAAAAGATTTAAAAAATAAATCTATTTATCAAACTAGTTTAAATAATTATGACTATTTGAGCAATCATTTATTTCAAACTATTATGACTTTTTGTTTTGTTATAAAACAATTATTTTTTTATACAAGTTTATTTGGATTAAAACAATACTAATTTATTAATATTTCAACAATTAATGAGTAAAAACTTTTAAAAATAAATATGTTTACTGAACTAAATCAAATAATCATGATTATTTGAATAATTATTTATTTTAAATCGTTATGACTTTTTGTTTTGTTATAAAAGAATTGTTTCAGTTTATATAAGCTTTTTAGAAATAAAATAATACTAATTTATTAATAATCCAAAAATTAATAATAAAGAGATTTAAAAAATGAATCGGTTTATTGAACAAGTTTAAATAATTATGACTATTTGAACAATTATCTATTTGAAATCACTATAACCTTTTGTTTTGTTATAAAAGAAAATTTTCTATTCATACAAGCTTATTTCAAATAAAATAATACAAAATTATTAATATTAAGACAATTAATAAGAAAAATATTTAAAAAATAAATTTATTTACCGAATAAGTTCAAATCATTATGACTATTTGGGGAATTATTTATTTCAACCTGTTATGACTTTTTGTTTTGTCATAAAACAAATTGTTTCTATTCATTCAAGTTTATTCGGATTAAAATAATACTAATATATTAATATTTCTACAATTAATAAGTAAAAGATTTTAAAAAATAAATATATTTAGAGAACAAGTTCAAATAGTCATGACTATTTGAATAATTATCTATTTCAAATCATAATGACCTTTTCTTTTATAATAAAACAATTGTTTCAGTTGATATAAGTTTGCTTGAACTAAAATAATACTAATTTACAAATATTCCAAAAATTAATGAGTAAAAGAATTAGAAAAAGAATCTATTTACTGAAAAAGTTCAAATAGTTTTGACTATCTAAACAATTATCTATTTCAAAACAGTATGACTTTTTGTTTTATCATAAAACAATTGGTTCTATTCATGCAAGCTTATTCCGAATAAAATAATTCAAATTTATTAATATTCCAAAAATTAATAAGTAAAAATTTTAAAAATAAATCTTTTTGAACATGTTTAAATAGTTATGAATATTTGAATAATTATCTATTTCAAATTGTTATAACCTTTTGTTTTGTCATAAACCCATTAGTTTTGTTCATAAAAGCTTATTTGAAATAAAATAATACAAATTTATTAAAATTTCAAAAATTAATAAGTAAAAGATTTAAAAAATAAATCTATTTACTAAGCAAGTTCAAATAAATATGATTATTTAAACATTATTTATTTCAAATTGTTATAATCTCTTGTTTTGTTATAAAATAATTGTTTCTATTCATACAAGTTTATTTGAAATAAAATAATACTAATTTATTAATATTCTAAAAATTAATAATTGGGAGATTTAAAAAATAAATATGTTTATCAAATAAGTTTAACTAGTCATGTCCATTTGAACTAGTATCTATTTGAAATTGTTATGACATTTTATTTTGTCATAAAACAATTATTTTTATTCATGCAAAATTATTCAAAATAAAATAATATTAATTTATTAATATTACAAAAATTAACAAGATATTTAAAAACTAAATTTGTTTACAAAATTAGTTCAAATAGCTATGACTATTTGAAAATTATCTATCTCAAATTGTTAGGATCTTTGTTTTGTCATAAAACAATTGTTTCTATTCATACAAGTTTATTCGAAGTAAAATATTGCTAAACTAATAATGTTTTAAAAATTAATAAGTAAGAGATTTAAAAAATCAATGTGTTTATTGAACCATTTGAAATAGTTAAGACTATTAGAATAATTATCTATTTCAAATCATTCTGACCTTTTGTTTAGTCATAAAATAATTGTTTCAGTTCGTACATGCTTATTCGAAATAAAAATACTCTTTTATTAACATTTAGAAAATTAATAAGCAAGAAGTTTAAATAAATAAATCATTTATCAAACAAGTTTAAATAGTTATGACTACTTGAACAATTATCTATTTAAAATTGTTATAACATTTTCTTTTATCATAAAATAATTATTTCAATCCATAAAAGATTATCCAAAAGAAAATAATATTACTTTATTAATATTTCAAAAATTGAGAAGTTGGAGATTTAAAAAATAAATCAGTTTATTGAATCAGTTTAAATAATTATGGCCATTTGAACAATTATCTATTTCAAATCTTTATGATCTTTTGTTTTGTCCTAAAACAATTGTTTTTCATCACACAAGCCTATTTCGAATAAAATAATACTAATTTATTAATATTTCAAAAATTAATAAGTAAGAGATTTAAAAAATAAATATGCTTATCGAACCGATTGAAATAGTTATAACCATGTGAACAATTATATATTTTAAATCGTTATAACCTTTGGTTTTGTCATAAAACAATTATTTATGTTCATACAAGCTTATTTAGAATACAATAATACTAATTTAATATTATGAAAATTAATAACTAAGAGATTTAAAAAATAAATTTTTTCCCATACCAATTCAAATAATTAATGCTATATAAATAATTATCTATTTCAAATGGTTATGACATTTTGTTTTGTCGTAAAACAAATGTTTTTGCTCATATAAGTTTGTTCATAATAAAATAATATTAATTTATTAATATTTTGAAAATTAATAAGAGATTTAAAAAGTAAATCGATTTACCAAACCAATTCAAATAGTTATAATAATTTGAACAATTATTTATTTCAAATCAATTTAACCATTTGTTTTGTCATAACATAAGTGTTTCTATTGATACAATCTTATTCGAAATAAATTAATGCTAATTTGTTAATATCCTAAAAATTAATAAGTAATGGATTTAAAAAATGAATCTGTTGACCTGAGTAGTACAAACAGTTATAACTGTTTGAACAATTATCTATTTCCAAGTGTTATAACATTTTGTTTTGTTACAAAACAATTGTTTTTGTTCATACAAGCTGACTCAAAATAACATAAATCTAATTTATTAATATTCTAAAAATTAATAAGTAAGAGATTTAAAAATTGAATCTGTTTATCAATTAAGTTCAATTATGACTCTTTGAACAATTATCTATTTCAAGTCGTTATAACCTTTTGTTTTGTCATAAAATAAAATTTTCTATTCATACAAGCTTATTTCAATTAAAAAATACAAATTTACTAATATTCAAACAACTAATTAGTAAAGGATTTAAAAAATAAATTTGTTTACTGAATAAGTTCAAATAGTTTGACTATTCGAATAATTGTTTATTTTAAATTGTTATGACTTTTTGTTCTGTCATAAAACAATTGTTTTTGTTCATACAAGCTTATTTAGATTAAAATAATATTAATTTATTAACATTTTGCCAATTAATAAGTAAAAGATTTTGAAAATAAAATATGTTTATCAAACTAGTTCTAATAGTCATAACTACTTGAATAATTATCTATTTCAAATCATTATGACCTTTTGTTTCGTCATAAAATAATTGTATCAATTCATATAGGCTTATTAAAAATAAAATAATTCTAATTTATTAATATTCCAAAAAAGAGTAAGAGATTTAAAATATGAATCTATTTACTGAACAAGCTTAAATAGTTATGATCTTTTATTTTGTTATAAAACAATTGTTTCTATTTATACGAGTTTATTCGAAATAAAATAATACTAATTTATTAATATTCTAAAAATTAATAGGTAGGAGATTTAAAAAATAAATATGTTTACCAAATAAGTTTAAATAGTCATGTCCATTTGAAAAAATTATCTATTTCAAATCATTATAACCTTTTGTTTTGTTGTAAAACAATTGTTTCTATTCATACAAAATTATTTAGAATAAAATAATAATGATCCATTAAGATTTTGAAAATTAATAAGAATATTAAAAACTAAATCTATTTACTGAACTAGTTCAAATAGTTATGATTTTTTTAAAAATTAGATATCTCAAATCATTATGATCTTTATTTTGTCATAGAACAATTGTTTCTTTTCATATAAGCTTATTCGAATTAAGATAATACTAATTTAATAATAAAAAATAAATGAGTTTTATTGAACTAGTTCAAATAGTTAAAACTATTAGAACAATTATCTATTTCAAATTGTTCTGACCTTTTGTTTAGTCATAAAACAATTATTTGAATTCATATAAGCTTATTCGAAATAAAATAATACTAATTTATTAAAATTCAAAAAATTAATAAACAAGAGATTTAAAAAAATAAATATGTTTATCGAACAAGCTTAAATAGATTGGCCATCTCAACAATTATTTATTTCAAATTGTTATTACCTTTCGTTTAGTCATATAACAATTGTTTTTTATCATACAAGGTTGTTCAGAATGAAATAATACTAATTGATTAATCTTTCAAATATTAATAAGTAAGAGATTTAAAAAATAAATTTGTTTACCAAACCAGTTCAAATAGTTATGACTATTTGAACAATTGTATACTTCAAATCAATTATTTAAAAAATAAACCTTTTGTTTTATCATAAAAAAATTATTTATGTTCATACAAGCTTATTTGAAATAAAATAATAGTAATCTAATAATATTCCAAAAATTAATAACTAAGAGATTTAAAATTTAAATTTGTTTGCCGAACCAGTTCAAATAGTTAAGACTATATGAACAATTATATATTTTAAATCATTATGACCTTTTCTTTTGTCATAAAATAATTTTTTCAATTTACACTAATTTATTTAGAATAAAATAAAATGAATTTATTAATATTTCAAAAATTAATAAGTAAGAGATTTAAAAAATAATTCTATTTACCTAACCAGTTCTAATAATTATGACTATTTGAACAATTATCTATTTAAAATTGTTATGACCTTTGGTTTTGTCATAAAACAAATGTTTTTGTTCATATAAGTTTGTTTGAAATAAAATAATGCTAATCTATTAATATTCCAAAAAGTAATAAGAGATTTAAAAAATAAATCTTTTTATCAAACTAGTTCAAATAGTTATGACTAGTTGAACTATTATCTATTTCAAATTGTTATGACCTTTTGTTTTGTCATAAACAATTGTTTTAGTTCATAAAAGCTTATCTAAAATAAAATAATGTTGTATTAATATTTCAAAAGTTAATAAGTAAGAGATTTAAAAATTAAATTAGTTTATTGAATTAGTTCAAATAATTATGGCCATTTAAATGACCATTTATTTCAAACTGTTATTACCTTTTGTTTTCTCATAAAACAATTGCTTTTCAATATAGAAACTTATTCGAAATAAAATAATACTAATTTACTAATATTTCAAGAATTAATAAGAGATTTAAAAAATAAATCTATTTACTGAACCAATTCAAATAGTTATGACTATTTGAACAATTCACTATTTCAAATTGTTATAACCTTTTGTTTTATCATAAAACAATTTTTTCTATTTAAATAAACTTATTTGGAATAAAATAACACTAATTTAGTAATATGCTGAAAATTAATAACTAAAAGATTGAGAAAATAAATCCATTTGCTAACTAGTTCAAATAGTTAAGACTATATGAACAATTATTTATTTCAAATTTTTATGACTTTTTGTTTTGTCATAAAACAATTGCTTTTTGTTAATATAAGTTTGTTCAAAATAAAATAATACTAAGTTGTTAATATTTTAGAAAATTAATTAGTAAGAGATTTAAAAAGTAAATCTGTTTGCTAAACCATTTCAAATAGTTTTGATTATTTGAATAATTATTTATTTCAAATCATTATAACTTTTTGTTTTGTCATCAAACAATTGGTCATGTTCATACTATTTATTTAGAATAAAATAATACTAATTTAATAATATTCCAAAACTTAATAACCAAGAAAACTAAAAAAATAAATCTAATTACTGAACCAGTTCAAATATTTAAGACTATATGAATGATTATCTTTTCCAAATCGTTATGGCCTTTTTCTTTTGTTGTAAAACAATTGTTTTATTCATACAAGCTTATTCTAATTAAAATAATGCTAATTTAATATTATTTCAAAAATTAATAATAGATTTAAAAAATAAATTTATTTATTGAATCAGTTCAAATGGTTAAGATTATTAGAACAATTATCTATTTGAAATCGTTCTAACCTTTTGTTTAGTCATAAATCAATTGTTTCAATTCATAAAAGCTTATTTAGAATAAATTAATACTAATTTATTAACATTCAAAAAATTAATAAGAAATAGATTTAAAAAAATAAATCTGTTTACCGAACAAGTTCGAATAGTTATTACTATTTGAACAATTGTCAATTTAAAATCATTATAAACTTTTGATTTGTCATAAAACATTTGTTTCAGTTAATACAAGCTTAGATGAATTAAAATAATACCAACTTATTAATACTTAGTAAAATAATAAGTATGAAACTTAAAAAATAAATTAGTTTATTGAATTAGTTAAAATAATTATAGCCATTTGAATGGTTATCTATTTCAAATCATTATGACCTTTTTGTTTTGTTATAAAATAATTGTTTTTTTTATCTTACAAGCTTATTCAAAATAAAATCATATTAATTTATTAATATTTCAAAAATTAATAAGTATGAGATTTAAAAAATAAATATATTTACCGAACCAATTCAAATAATTATGACTATTTGAACAATTATTAATCTCAAATCATTAAGATCTATGTTTTGTCATAAAATAATTGTTTCTAATCATAAAAACTTATTTGGTTAAAAATAATACTAATTTAATAATATTTCAAAAATTAATAAGCAAGAGATTTAAAAAATAAATGTGTTTGTCGAGCCAATTCAAATAGTTAAAACTATTAGAATAATTATCTATTTCAAATTGTTCTAACCTTTGGTTTTGTCATAAAATATTTGTTTCATATCTTACAAGCTTATTCAAAATAAAATAATCTAAATTTATTAACATTTAGAAAATTAATAAAGAAATTATTTGAAAAAATAAATCTATTTACCGAACAAGTTCAAATAGTGATAACTATTTAAACAATTATTTATTTAAAATCATTATGACAATTTGTTTTGACATAAAACAATTGTTTCAATTCATAAAAGCTTATCCAAAACAAAATAATAGTAATTTCTTAATAATTCAAAAACTAATAAGCAAAAGTTTAAAATAAATTTGTTTACTGAACAAATTCAAATAGTTATGACTATTTGAACAATTCTCTATTTAAAATTGTTATGACCTTTTGTATTATCATAAAACAATTGTTTGAATTCATACAAGCTTAGTTAAAATAAAATAATACTAATTTATTAATATTTCAAAAATTAATAAGTGATTTAAAAAGTGAATTTGTTTACAGAGTTAGTTTAAATAATTATGGCCATTTCAATAACTATCTATTTCAAATTTTATTACCTTTTATTTGGTCATATAACAATTTTTTTATCATATATGTTTATTCAAAATAAAATAATAGTAATTTATTAATTTTCAAAAATTAATAAGTAAGAGATTTAAAAAAATAAATCTATTTACCGAACTAGTTTAAATAATTATGACTATTTGAATAATTTGTATACTTCAAATCATTATAACCTTTTGTTCTGTCATAAAGAAATTATTTTTGTTCATACAAGCTTATTCGAAATAAAATAATACTAATATAAAAATATTCCAAAAATTAATAACTAAGAGATTTAAAAAATAAATTTGTTTACCAAACTAGTTCAAATAGTTAAAACTATATAAATAATCATCTATTTCAAATCGTTTTTATTTTGTCATAAAACAATTTTTTCACCTCATACTAGCTTATTTGGAATAAAATAAAATGAATTTATTAATATTTCAAAAATTAATATGTAAGAGATTTAAAAAATAATTCTGTTTACCTAACCAGTTCAAATAATTATGACTATTTAAACAATTATCTATTTCAAATCGCTATGGCTTTTTGTTTTGTCATAAAACAAATGTTTTTATTCATATAAGTTTGTTCAAAATAAAATAATACTAATCTATTAATATTAATATTAATATTCAAAAGAATACTAAGTTATTAATATTCTAAAAATTAATAATTAAGAGAGTTAAAAAATAGCGAACAAGTTTAAATAATTATGACTATTTGAATAATTATCCATTTGAAATTGCTATAACCTTTTGTTTGGTCACCAAATGATTTTTTCTATTCATACAAGCTTATTTCAAATAAAATAATATAATAGGTAAAAGATTTAAAAAATAAATTTGTTTATTGAACAAGTTCAAATCCTTATAAGTAATTAAACAATTATTTATTTCAAATTGTTATGACTTTTTGTTTTGTCATAAAATAATTGCTTCTATTCATACAAGCTTATTCATATTAAAATAATATTAATTTATAAATATTTCAACAAATAATAAGTAAAATATTTAAAAAATAAATATGTTTATTGAACAAGCTCAAATAGTCTTGACTATTTGAATAATTATCTATTTCAAATCATTGTGACCTTTTGTTTTGTAAAAAAAAAAATTATTTTAGTTCATATAAGCTTATTTGAAATAAAATAATACTAATTCATGAATATTCCAAATTTAATGAGTAAGAAAATTAAAAAAATAATTTGTTTCTCGAACATTTCCAAATAGTTATGACTATATGAATAATTATCTATTTCAAAACATTATGACATTTTGTTTTGTCATAAAACAATTAGTTCTGTTCATACAAGCTTATTTTGAATAAAATAATATAAATTTATTAATATTCCAAAAATAAATAAGTAAAAATTTAAAAAATAATATGTTTTCTGAACACGTTCAAATAGAGTCATGACTATTTGAACAATTATCTATTTCAAATCATTATGAGCTTTCATTTTGTTATAAATCTATTTATCAAAAAGTTTAAATAGTTATGACTATTTGAGCAATTATTTATTTCAAATAATTATGACTTATTGCTTTGTTATAAAACAATTGTTTATGTTCATACAAGCTTATTTAGATTAAAATAATTTATTAATAATTTAACAATTAATAAGTAAAAAATTTTAAAAATAAGTATGTTTACTGAACTAGATCAAATAGTCATGACTATTTGAATAATTATCTATTTCAAATTGTTATAACCTTTTGTTTTGCATATAAGCTTATTCGAAATAAAATAATATTAAGTTATTAATATTATGAAAATTAATAAGTAAGAGATTTAAAAAATGAATTTGTTTGTCAAGCAACTTTAAATAATTATGATTATTTCAATAATTTTATTTTTGAAATTGCTACAACCTTTTGTTTTGTCATAAAATGATTTTTTATGTTCATACAAGTTTGTTTTGAATAAAGTAATAAAAATTTATTAATATAAAGACAATTAATAAGTAAAACATTTTAAAAATAAATCTGTTTACCGAACAAGTTCAAATCTTATGACTATTTGAACAATTATTTATTTCAAATTCTTATGACTTTTTGTTTTATCATAAAATAATTGTTTCTATTTATACAAGCTTATTCAAATTACAATAATATTAATTTATTAATATTTCGACAATTAATAAGTAAAAGATTTAAGAAATAAATATGTTTTTTGAACAAGTGCAAATAGTCTTGACTATTTGATTAATTATCTATTTTAAATCATTGTGGCCTTTTGTTTTGTAATAAAACAATTGTTTTAGTTCATATAAGCTTATTTGAAGTAAAATAATACTAACTTATTAATATTCTTAAAATTAATAAGTTGAAGATTTCAAAAATAAATTTATTCACCGAACAAGTTCAAATAGTCATACCCGTTTGAGCTATTATCTATTTCAAATCAATATGACATTTTATTTTGTTATAAAAAAATTATTTTAGCTTATATCAGCTTATTCAAAATAAAAGAATACTAAGTTATTAATATTCTAAAAATTAATAATTAAGAGATTTAAAAAACATCGAACAAGTTTAAATAATTATGACTATTTAAACGATTATCTATTTGAAATTGCTATAACCTTTTGTTTTGTCACCAAATGATTTTTTCTATTCATACAAAATTATTTCGAATAAAAAATATAATTTATTAATATTAAGACAATTAATAGGTAAAAGATTTAAAAAATAAATCTGTTTACTGAACAAATTCAAATCCTTATAACTAATTGAACAATTATTTATTTCAAATTATTATGACTTTTTGTTTTGTCATAAAACAATTGTTTCTATTCATACAAGCTTATTCAGATTAAAATAATATTAATTTATAAATATTTCAACAAATAATAGTTAAAAGATTTAAAAAATAAATATATTTATCGAACAAGCTCAAATAGTCTTGACTATTTGACTAATTATCTATTTCAAATCATTGTGACCTTTTGTTTTGTAATAAAACAATTATTTCAGTTCATATAAGCTTATTTGAAATAAAATAATACTAATTCATTAATATTCTAAAATTAATGAGTAAGAGAATTAAAAAAAATTAATTTGTTTATCGAACATTTCCAAATAGTTATGACTATCTGAATAATTATCTATTTCAAAACATTGTGACCTTTTGTTTTGTCATAAAATAATTGGTTCTGTTCATGCAAGCTTATTTCAAATAAAATAATATAGATTTATTAATATTACAAAAATAAATAAGTAAAAATTTAAAAAATAATATATTTTCTGAACACATTCAAATAGTTATGACTATTTGAACAATTATCTATTTCAAATCATTATGAGCTTTATTTTTGTCATAAATCTATTTATCAAACAAGTTCAAATAGTTATGACTATTTTAGCAATTATTTGTTTCAAATAATTATGACTTGTTGTTTTGTTATAAAATAATTGTTTCTATTCATACAAGCTTATTCAGATTAAAATAATACTAATTTATTAATATTTTAACAATTAATAAGTAAAAAATTTTAAAAATAAGTATGTTTACTGAACTAGATTAAAAGGTCATGACTATTTGAATAATTATCTATTTCAAATTATTAGAATCTTTTGTTTTGCATATAAGCTTATTCGATACTAAGTTACTAATATTATGAAAATTAATAAGTAAGAGATTTAAAAAATGAATTTGTTTGTCAAGCAACTTTAAATAACTATGACTATTTCAATAATTTTCTTTTTGAAATTGCTACAACCTTTTGATTTGTTATAAAATGATTTTTTCTGTTCATACAAGTTTGTTTTGAATAAAATAATAAAAATCTATTAATATAAAGATAATTAATAAGTAATACATTTAAAAAATAAATCTTTTTACCGAACAAGTTCAAATCTTATGACTATTTGAACAATTATTTATTTCAAATTCTTATGACTTTTTGTTTTGTCATGAAATAATGGTTTCTATTCATACAAGCTTATTCAAATTACAATAATATTAATTTATTAATATTTCAACAATTAATAAGTAAAAGATTTAAGAAATAAATATGTTTTTTGAACAAGTGCAAATAGTCTTGACTATTTGAATAATTATCTATTTTAAATCATTGTGACCTTTTGTTTTGTAATAAAACAATTATTTTAGTTCATATAAGCTTATTTGAAATAAAATAATACAAACTTATTAATATTCTTAAAATTAATAAGTTGGAGATTTAGAAAATAAATTTGTTCACTAAACAAGTTCAAATAGTTATACCCATTTGTGCTATTATCTATTTCAAATCAATAAGACATTTTGTTTTGTTGTAAAACAATTGTTTCTATTCACACAAAATTATTCAAAATAAAATAATACCAACTTATTAAATTTTGAAAATTAATAAGAGATTTAAAAACTAAATCTATTTATCGAATTAGTCTTAATAGTTATGGTTATCTGAACAATTATCTATCTCAAATCATTATGATCTTTGTTTTGTCATAAAACAATTGTTTATATACATACAAGCTTAATTGGAGTAAAATATTACTAAATTAATAGTATTCTAAAAATTAATAAGTAAGAGAATTAAAAAATAAATGTATTTGCTGAACCAATTGAAAATGATTAAGACTATTGAAATAATTATCTATTTCAAATCGTTATGACCTTTTTTTTAGTCATAAATAATTTTTGCAGTTCATACATGCTTATTTGAAATAAAATAATACTAATTTATTAACATTCAAAAATTAATAAACAACAAATTTTAAAAGATAAATCTATTTACTGAACAAGTTCCAATTGTTATGGCTATTTGAATAATTATCTATTTATTTTAAATATGACCTTTTGTTTTATCTTAAAATAATTGTTTTAACTCATAAAAGTTTATCTAAAAGAAAATAATATTACTTTATTAATATTTCAAAAATTGATAAGTTCGAGATTTAAAAAATAAGTCAACTTGTCGAATTGGTTCAAATAATTTTGACCATTTGAATAATTATCTATTTCAAATCATTAGAAACTTTTGTTTTCTTATAAAATAATTTTTTTTCAACATACAAGCCTATTTGGAATAAAATAATATTAATTTATTAATATTTCAAAATTTAATATGTAAGAGATTTAAAAAATAAATCTATTTACCAAACTAATTCCTATTTGAACAAATATCTATTTCAAATTGTTATAACATTTTGTTCTATTATAAAATAATTGTTTTAGTTCATATAAACTTATTCAAAATAAAATAATACTAATTTAATAATATTCCAAAAATTAATAACTAAGATATTTAAAAAATTAACCTATTTATTGAAGTAGTTCAAACAATTAAGACTATATGAACAATTGTCTATTTCAAATCATTAAAACCTTATGTTTTGTATAAAACAATTGTTTTAGTTCATTGAAGCTTATTTAAAATAAAATAATAATAATTTATTAATATTCTAAAAATTAATAAATAAGTGATTTAAAAAGTGAACCTATTTACCGAATTAGTTCAAATAATTACGGCCATGCCAACAATTATCTATTTCAAATAGTTATTACTTTTTGTTTGGTCATATACCAATTGTATTTAAACATTCAAGCTTATTTGGAATAAAATAATACTAATTTATTAATCTTTCAAAAATTAATAAGTAAGAGATTTAAAAAATAAATCTATTTACCGAATTAGTTCAAATAGTTATGAATATTTGAACAATTGTAAACTTCAAATCCTTATAACTTTTTGTGTTGTCATAAAACAATTATTTTTGTTCATACAAGCTTATTCAAAATAGAATAATAATAATCTAATAATATTCCAAAAATTAATAACTAAGGGAATTAAAAAATAAATTTGTTAACCAAACCAGTTCAAATATTTAAGACTATATGAATAATTATCTATTTAAAATCATTATGACTTTTTATTTTGTCATAAAATAATTTTTTTTGAATTCATACTAGCTTATTTGGAATAAAATAAAATGAATTTATTAATATTTCAAAAATTAATAAGTAAATGATTTAAAAAATAATTTTGTTTACCTAACAGTTCAAATAATTATGACTATTTGAACAATTATCTATTTCAAATCATTATGCCTTTTTATTCTGTTATAAAACAAATGTTTTTGTTCATATAAGTTTGTTTAGAATAAAGTAATACGTTTCTATTAATATTTTGAATATTAATAAGAGATTTAAAAAATAAATCTATTTATCAAACTAGTTTAAATAGTTATGACTATTTAAGCAATTATTTATTTCAAATCGTTATGACTTTTTGTTTTATTATAAAACAATTGTTTCTGTTTATACAAGCTTATTTCAGATTAAAATAATACTAATTTATTAATAGTTCAACAATTAATAAGTAAATATTCTAAAAAATAAATATTTTATTGAACTGATCAAATAATCATGATTATTTGAATAATTATTTATTTTAAATTGTTATAACCTTTATTTTGTCATAAAAGAACTGTTTTAGTTTATATAAGCTTATTGGGAATAAAATATTATTAATTTACTAATCCAAAAATTAATAATAAAGAAATTTTAAAAAATGAATTTGTTTACTGAACAAGTTAAAATAATTATAACTATTTGAACAATTATCTATTAGAAATCACTATAACCATTTGTTTTGTTATAAAAGAATTTTTCTTGTTCAAACGAGCTTATTTCAAATAAAATAATACAAATTTATTAATATTAAGACAATTAATAAGTAAAAGATTTAAAAAATAAATCTATTTATCGAATAAGTTCAAATCGTTATGATTGTTTGTGGAATTATTTATTCCAACTTGTTATGACTTTTTGTTTTGTCATAAAACAATTGTTTCTATTCATACAAGTTTATTTGAATTAAAATAATACTAATTTATTAATATTCAACAATTATAAGTAAAAGATTTTAAAAAATAAATATGTTTATCGAACAAGCTCAAATAGTCATGACTATTTAAATAATTATCTATTTCAACTCATAATGACCTTTTCTTTTGTAATAAAATAATTGTTTCAGTTGATATAAGTTTTCTTGAACTAAAATAATACTAATTTACCAATATTCCAAAAATTAATGAGTAAAAGAATTAAAAAAAGAATCTATTTACTGAACAAGTTCAAATAATTATGACTATCTGAAAAATTATATATTTCAAAACATTATGACTTTTTGTTTTATCATAAAACAATTGGTTCTGTTCATGCAAGCTTATTTAGAATAAAATAATTTAAATTTATTAATATTTCAAAAATTAATAAGTAAAAATTTTAAAAATAAATATGTTTTCTAAACACGTTCAAATAGCTATAATTATTTGAACTATTATCTATTTCAAATCATTATAACCTTTTGTTTTGTTATAAAGCCATCAATCCTGTTCATAAAAGCTTATTTGAAATAAAATAATACTAATTTATTAAAATTCCAAAAATTAATAAGTAAAAGATTTTAAAAATAAATTTGTTTACCGAGCAAGTTTAAATAATTATGACTATTTAAACAATTATTTATTTTAAATTGTTATAATCTTCTTTTGTCACAAAACAATTGTTTCTATTCATACAAGTTTATTTGAAATAAAATAATATTAATTTATTAATATTCTAAAAATTAATAACTTGGAGATTTAAAAAATAAATTTGTTTACCGAATAAGTTTAAACAGTCATATCCATTTGAACAATTATCTATTTGAAATTGTTATGACATTTTATTTTGTCATAAAACAATTGTTTTTATTCATGCAAAATTATTCAAAATAAAATAATACTAATTTATTAATATTTCAAAAATTAAAAAGAGATTTTAAAAACTAAATTTGTTTACAAAATTAGTTCAAACAGTTATGATTATTTGAACAATTATCTATCTCAAATCGTTAGGATCTTTGTCTTGTCATCAAACAATTATTTCTATTCATACACGCTTATTCGAAGTAAAATATTGCTAAACTAATAATATTTTAAAAGTTAATAAGAGACTTAATAAATCAATGAGTTTATTGAACCAATTCAAATAGTTAGACTATTAGAACAATTATCTATTTCAAATTGTTCTGACCTTTTGTTTAGTCATAAAATAATTTTTTCAGTTCATACATGCTTTTTTGAAATAAAATAATGCTCTGTTATTAACATGTAGAAAATTAATAAGCAAGAAGTTTAAAAAAAAATAAATCAGTTTATCGAACAAGTTTAAATAGTTATGACTATTCGAACAATTATCTATTTAAAATTGCTATAACCTTTTTTATTTTATTGTAAAACAATTATTTCAGTTCATAAAACCTTATCCAACATAAAATAATATTACGTTATTAGTATTTCAAAAAGTGAGAATTTAGAGATTTAAAAAATAAATCAGTTTATTGGATCAGTTTAAATAATTATCGCCATTTGAACAATTATCTATTTCAAATCTTTATAATATTTGGTTTTGTCATAAAACAATTATTTTTCATCATACAAGCCTATTTTGAATAAAATAATGCTAATTAATTAATATTTCAAAAATTAATAGGCCAGAGATTTAAAAAATAAATATGCTTACCGAACTAGTTCAAATAGTTATGATTATTTTAACAATTATATATTTCAAATCATTATAACCTTTTGTTTTGTCATAAAATAATTATTTATGTTCATACAAGCTTATTTGGAATACAATAATATTAATCTAATAATATTATAAAAATTAATAACTAAGAGATTTAAAAAATAATTTTTTTTACCAAACCAATTCAAATAGTTAAGGTTATATGAATAATTATCTATTTCAAACCATTATGACCTTTTGTTTTGTCGTAAAAAAAATGTTTTTATTCATATAAATTTGTTCAAAATAAAATAATATTAATTTATTAATATTTTGAAAATTAATAAGAGATTTAAAAAGTAAATCTATTTACCAAACCAGTTCAAATATTTATAACAATTTGAGCAATTATTTATTTCAAATCATTATAACCATTTGTTTTATCATAAAATAATTGTTTCTATCGATACAATCTTATTCGAAATAAAGAATGCTAATTTGTTAATATCCTAAAAATTAATAAGTAATGGATTAAAAAAATAAATCTGTTGGCATAACAAGTACAAATAGTTATAATTGTTTGAACAATTATCAGTTTCAAAGCATTACAACCTTTTGTTTTGTTACAAAATAATTGTTTTTGTTCGTGTAAGCTGACTTGGAATAATGTAAATCTAATTTATTAATATTCCAAAAATTAATAAGTAAGAGATTTAAAATCGAATTTGTTTTTCGATTAAGTTCAAATAGTTATGACTCTTTGAACAATTATCTATTTCAATTCGCTATAACCTTTTGTTTTGTCATAAAATACTTTTTCTATTCATACAAGCTTATTTCAATTGAAATAATACAAATTTATTAATATTCAAACAACTAATTAGTAAAAGATTTAAAAAATAAACCTATTTACTAAATAAGTTCAAATAGTTATGACTATTTGAATAATTATTTATTTCGAATCCTTATGACTTTTTGTTTTGTCATTAAACAATTGTTTTTGTTCATACAAGCTTATTCGTGTTAAAATAATATTAATTTATTAACATTTTGCCAATTAATAAGTAAAAGATTTCAAAATAAATATGTTTACCAAACAAGTTCTAACAGTCATAACTACTTGAATAATTATCTATTTCGAATCGTTATGATATTTTGTTTCGTCATAAAACAATTGTATCAATTCATATGGGCTTATTCGAAATAAAATAATTCTAATTTATTGATATTCCAAAAATTAATGAGTAAGAGATTTAAGATATGAATCTCTTTACTAAACAAGCTCAAATAGTTTTCATTGTTTGAACAATTATTATTTCAATAGTTATGATTTTTTATTTTGTCATAAAATAATTGTTTCAATTTATACAATTTTATTTGGAATAAAATAATACTAATTTATTAATATTCTGAAAATTAAGGGGTAGGAGATTTAAAAAATAAATATGTTTACCAAATAAGTTCAAATAGTCATGTCCATTTGAAAATTTATTTATTTCAAATCATTATGACCTTTTTGTTTTCTCGTAAAACAGTTGTTTATGTTCATACATAATTATTTAGAATAAAATAATACTAATTCATTGCGATTTTGAAAATTAATAAGAGTATTAAAAACTAATTTTGCTTACTGAACTAGTTCAAATAGTTATGACTTTTTGAACAATTATATATCTTAAATCATTATGATCTTTATTTTGTCAGAGAACAATTGTTTCTTTTCATATAAGATTGTTCGGATTAAGATAATACTAATTTAATAATAAAAAATAAATGTGTTTTGTCGAACCAGTTCATATAGTTAGACTATTAGAACAATTTTCTATTTCAAATCATTTTGACCTTTTGTTTAGTCATAAAACAATTATTTCAGTTCATACAAGTTTATTCGAAATAAAATAATACTAATTTATTAAAATTCAAAAAATTAATAAGCAAGAGATTTAAAAAAAATAAATATGTTTATTGAACAAGCTCAAATAGATATGGCCATCTCAACAATTATCTATTTCAAATTGTTATTACCTTTTGTTTAGTCATATAAAAATTGTTTTTTATCATACAAGGTTATTTGAAATAAAATAATACAAATTGATTAATCTTTCAAAAATTAATAAGTACGAGATTTAAAAAATAAATCTGTTTACTGAACCAATTCAAATAGTTATGACTATTTTGAATAATTGTATACTTCAAATCAATTATTGAAAAAATAAACATTTTGTTTTATCATAAAACAATTATTTATGTTCATACAAGCTTATTTGAAATAAAATAATAGTAATCTAATAATATTCCAAAAATTAATAGCTAAGAGATTTAAAAATTAAATTTGTTTGCCAAACCAATTCAAATAGTTAAAACTATACGAACAATTATCTATTTGATATCATTATGACCTTTTCTTTTGTCATAAAACAATTTTTTCAGTTCATACTAGCTTATTCATAATAAAATAAAATAAATTTATTAATATTTTCAAAATTAATAAGTAAGAGATTTTAAAAATAATTCTATTTACATATCTAATTCTAATAATTATGACTATTTGAACAATTATCTATTTTAAATTGTTATAACCTTTTGTTTTGTCATAAAACAAATGTTTCTGTTCATATATGTTTGTTTGGAATAAAATAATACAATCTACTAATATTCCAAAAATTAATAAGAGATTTAAAAAATAAATCTTTTTACTAAATCAATTCATATAGTTGTGACTATTTGGACAAGTATCTATTTCAAATTGTTTTGACCTTTTCTTTTGTCATAACCAATTGTCTTAGTTAATAAAAGCTTATCCAAAATAAAATAATTTTGTATTAATATTTCAAAAGTTAATAAGTAAGAGATTTAAAAAATAAATCAGTTTACTAAATCAGTTTAAATAATTATGGCCATTTAAATAACTATCTATTTCAAATTGTTATTACCTTTTATTTTCTTATAAAACAATTGCTTTTCAATGTAGAAGCTTATTCGAAATAAATTAATACTAATTTACTAATATTTCAAGAATTAATAAGAGATTTAAAAAATAAATCTATTTACCGAACTAGTTCAAATAGTTATGACTATTTGAATAATTATCTATTTCAAATTGTTATAGCCTTTTGTTCTATCATAAAACAATTGTTTCTGTTTATATAAGCTTATTCGGAATAAAATAATATTAATTTAGTTATATTTTGAAAGTTAATAACTAAGAGCTTTAAAAAATAAATCCATTTGTAGTTAAGA
The DNA here is from genome assembly GCF_047325235.1 of Durio zibethinus. Lineage (NCBI taxonomy): Eukaryota > Viridiplantae > Streptophyta > Magnoliopsida > Malvales > Malvaceae > Durio > Durio zibethinus. The sequence goes on along the minus strand of NC_143168.1, from coordinate 686,457 downwards.
CTATATGAACAATTATTTATTTCAAATTGTTATGACCTTTTGTTTTGTCATAAAACAATTGTTTTTGTTAATATAAGTTTGTTCGAAATAAAATAATACTAAGTTATTAATATTTTAGAAAATTAATCAGTAAGAGATTTAAAAAGTAAATCGGTTTATTAAACCATGTCAAATAGTTTTGACTATTTGAATAACTATCTATTTCAAATTGTTATAACTTTTTGTTTTATCATTAAACAATTGGTCTTGTTCATACTATTTTATTCAGAATAAAATAATACTAATTTAATAATATTCAAAAACTTAATAACCAGGAAAATTAAAAAAATAAATCTAATTGCCGAACCAGTTCAAATAGTTAAGACTATATGAACGATTAACTATTCCAAATCGTTATGACCTTTTTCTTTTATCGTAAAACAATTGTTTTATTTATACAAGCTTATTGTTATTAAAATAATGCTAATTTAATAATATTTCAACAATTAACAAGAGATTTAAAAAATAAATTTATTTACCAAATCAATTTAAATGGTTAAGATTATTAGAACAATTATCTATTTATAATCATTCTGACCTTTTGTTTAGTCATAAAATAATTGTTTCAGTTCATACAAGTTTATTCAAAATAAATTAATACTAATTTATTAACATTCAAAAAATTAATAAGAAATAGATTTAAAGAAATAAATTTGTTTACCGAACAAGTTCGAATAGTTTTACTATTTGAACAACTATCAATTTAAAATCGTTATAACCTTTTGATTTCTCATGAAACATTTGTTTCAGTTAATACAAGCTTAGATGGATTAAAATAATACTAATTTATTAATAATTACAAAAATAATAAGTAAGAAACTTAAAAAATAAATTGTTTATCGAATTAGTTAAAATAATTGTAGCTATTTGAATGATTATGTATTTCAAATCGTTATGACATTTTGTTTTGTCATAAAACACTTGTTTTTCTTATCATACAAGCTTATTCGAAATAAAATAATATTAATTTATTAGTATTTCAAAATTAATAAGTAAACCAAACCAGTTCAAAAAATTATGACTATTTGAATAATTATCAATCTCAAATCGTTAAGATCTATGTTTTGTCATAAAACAATTATTTCTGATCATAGAAACTTATTCGATTAAAAATAATACTAATTTAATAATATTTAAAAAATTAATAAGTAAGAGATTTAAAAAATAAATGTGTTCGTCGAACCAATTGAAATAGTTAATATTATTAGAATAATTATCTATTTCAAATCGTTCTTACTTTTTGTTTAGTCATAAAATATTTGTTTCATGTCTTACAAGCTTATTTGGAATAAAATAATCTAAATTTATTAATATTCAAAAAATTAATAAGGAAATGATTTGAAAAAATAAATCTGTTTACCGAACAAGTTCAAAAAGTAATGACTATTTGAACAGTTATTTATTTAAAATCATTATGACCACTTGTTTTAACATAAAACAATTGTTTCAGTTCATAAAAGCTTATCCAAAATAAAATAATACTAATTTCTTAATAATTTCAAAAATTAATAAGCAAAAGTTTATAATAAACTTGCTTACCAAACAAATTCAAATAGTTATGACTATTTGAACAATTGTCTATTTAAAATCATTATGACCTTTCGTTTTGTCATAAAACAATTCTTTGAATTCATACAAGCTTAGTTAAAATAAAATAATACTAATTTTTTAATATTTCAAAAATTAATAAGTAAGTGATTTAAAAAGTGAATCTGTTTACCGAATCGTTCAAATAATTATAGCCATTTCAACAATTATCTATTTCAAATCATTATTACCTTTTTTTTCATCAAACAACAATTGTTTTTGATCATATATGTTTATTCGAAATAAAATAATTGTAATTTACTAATCTTTCAAAAATTAATGAGTAAAAGATTTAAAGAAAATAAATCTGTTTACCAAATTAGTTTAAATAGCTATGACTATTTGAACAATTATATTCTCCAAATCGTTATAACCTTTTGTGCTGTTATAAAACAATTATTTCTTTTCATACAAGCTTATTTGAAATAAAATAATACTAATATAAAAATATTCAAAATATTTATAACTAAGAGATTTCAAAAATAAATTTGTTTGCCAAACTAGTTCAAATAGTTAAGACTATAAGAATAATTATCTATTTCAAATCATTTTTGTTTTGTCATAAAACAATTTTTTCACTTCATACTAGGTTATTCAGAATAAAATAAAATGAATTTATTGATATTTCAAAAATTACTATGTAAGAGATTTTAAAAAATAATTCTATTTAACTAACCAGTTCAAATAATTATGACTATTTGAACAATTATCTATTTCAAATCGCTATGACCTTTTGTTTTGTCATAAAATAAATGTTTTTGTTCATATAAGTTTGTTTAGAATAAAATAATACTAATCTATTAATATTTCAAAAATTAATAATAGATTTAAAAAATAAATCTATTTATCAAACTAGTTCAAAAGATTATGACTATTTGAGTAATTATTTATTTCAAAGTGTTATGATTTTTTGTTCAATTACAAAATAATAATTTCTATTCATAAAAGCTTATTCAGATGAAAATAATACTAATTTATTAATATTTCAACAATTAATAAGAAAAAATTTAAAAAATAAATTGTTTACCAAATTAGATCAAATAATCATGACTATTTGAATAAGTATTTATTTCAAATCGTTATGACCTTTTGTTTTGTCATAAAACCTTATTTTAGTTCATATCAGCTTATTCGAAATAAAATAATAATAAGTTATTAATATTCTAAAAATTAATAATAAGAGATTTAAAAAATGAATCTGTTTTTCAAACAAGTTTAAATAATTATGACTATTTAAATGATTATGTATTTGAAGTCGTTATAACCTTTTGTTTTGTCACCAAATGATTTTTTCTGTTCATACAAGTTTATTTCGAATAAAATAATATAATTTATTAATATTAAGACAATTAATAGTAAAAGATTTAAAAAATAAATTGTTTACCGAACAAGTTCAAATCCTTATGACTAATTAAATAATTATTTATTTCAAAATGTTATGACTTTTTGTTTTTTCATAAAACAATTTATTCTATTCATACAAGCTTATTTAGATTAAAATAATATTAATTTATAAATATTTCAACAAATAATAAGTAAAAGATTTAAAAAATAAATATGTTTATCAAATAAGTTTAAATAGTCTTAACTATTTGAATAATTATCTACTTAAATCATTGTGACCTTTTGTTTTGTAATAAAACAATCATTTCAATTCATATAAGCTTATTTGAAATAAAATAATACTAATTTATGAATATTCTAAAATTAACGAGTAAGAGAATTAAAAAGTTAATATGTTTACTGAACATTTTCAAATAGTTATGACTATCTAAACAATTATCTATTTCAAAACATTATGACCTTTTGTTTTGTCATAAAACAATTGGTTCTGTACATTTAAGCTTATTTGAAATAAAATAATATAAATTTATTAATATTCCAAAAATTAATAAGTAAAAATTAAAAAAATAAATATGTTTTCCATACACGTTCAAATAGTTATGACCATTTGAATAATTATCTATTTCAAATCGTTATGACTTTTCATTTTGTCATAAACCAATTATTACTATTCATAAAAACTTATTTAGAATAAAATAATACTAATTTATTAAAATTTCAAAAATTAATAAGTAAAAGATTTAAAAAGAACAATTATTTATTTCAAATCATTATGATCTTTTGTTTTGTCAAAAAATAATTGTTTCTATTCATACAAATTTATTCAAAATAAAATAATACTAATTTATTAATATTCTAAAAATTAATAAGTTGGAGATTTAAAAAATTAATCTATTCACCAAACAAGTTCCGATAGTAATGTCCATTTGAGCTATTATCTATTTCAAATAGTTATGATATTTTGTTTTGTCGTAAAACAATTATTTCTATTTATACAAAATTATTTTGAATAAAATAATATTAATTTATTAATATTTCAAAAATTAATAAGAGATTTAAAAACTAAATCTATTTATCAAACTAGTTCAAATAGTTATGACTATTTCAACAATTATCTATCTCAAATTGTTATGATCTTTGTTTTGTCATAAAATAATTGTTTCTATTCATATAAGCTTATTCAAAGTAAAATACTGCAAAATTAATAATATTCTAAAAATTAATAAAAGATTTAAAAAATAAATATGTTTGTCTAACCAGTTCAAATACTTAAGACTATTAGAGCAATTATCTATATCAAATCATTCTGACCTTTTATTTAGTCGTAAAATAATTTTTTCAGTTTATACATGCTTATTCGAAATAAATAATACTAATTTATTGTCATTTAAAAAATTAATAAAAAATAAATTTGTTTACCAAATAAGTTCAAATAGTTATGAATATTTGAACAATTATCTATTTATAAAAGGTATGATCTTTTATTTTATCATAAAATAATTGTTTCGGTTCATAAAAGCTTATCCGAAATAAAATAATATTATTTTATTAATATTTCAAAAATTAAAAGTTAAATATTTAAAAATTAAGTCAATTTATTAAATCACTTTAAATATTTATGGCCACTTACACAATCATCTATTTCAAATTGTTACGAACATTTGTTTTGTCATAAAACAATTGTTTTCCATCATATAAGCCTATTTGAAATAAAATAATACTAATTTATTAATATTTCAAAAATTAATAAGAGATTTAAAAAATAAATCTATTTACCAAACCAGTTTGTATTTGAATAATTATTTATTTAAAATCATAATATCCTTTTGTTTTGTTATAAAATAATTGTTTCAATTCATATAAGCTTATTTGGAATAAAATAATACTAATTTAATAATATTCCAAAAATTGATAACTAAGAGATGTAAAAAATAAATCTGTTTGCTGAAGTAGTTCAAATAATTAAGACTATATGAACAATTATCTATTTATCAAAAATTATGGCCTTTTGTTTGGTCATATAACAATTGTTTCTGATAATTCAAGCCTATTCGGAATGAAATAATGCTAATTTATTAATCTTTCAAAAACTAATAAGTAAGAGATTTTAAAAAAATCTATTTATTGAACTAGTTCAAATATATAACTATTTGAACAATTGTAAACTTCAAATCATTATAACCTTTTGTTCTATCATAAAACAATTATTTTTGTTCATACAAGCTTATTCAAAATAAAATAATACTAATCTAATAATATTCTAAAAATTAACAATTAAGAGAATTAAAAAATAAATTTATTTACTGAATCAGGTCAAATATTTAAGACTATATGAACAATTATCTATTTCAAATCATTGTGACCTTTTGTTTTGTCATAAAATAAGTTTTTTTGAATGCATACTAGCTTATTTGGAATAAAATAAAATGCACTTATTAATATTTCAAAAATTAATAAATAAGAGATTTAAAAATAATTCTATTTACCTAAACAGTTTAAATAATTATGACTATTTGAACAATTATCTATTTTAAATTGTTATGACCTTTTGTCTTGTCATAAAACAAATGTTTTTGTTCATATAAGTTTGTTTGGAATAAAGTAATACTAATCTATTAATATTTCAAAAATTAATAAGGGATTTTAAAAAATAAATCTATGTATCAAACGAGTTCCAATAGTTATGACTATTTGAGCAATTATTTATTTTAAATAATTATGACTTTTTGTTTTGTTATAAAATAATTGATTCTGTTCATACAAGACTATTCAAATTAAAATAATACTAATTTATTAATATTTCAACAATTAATAAGTAAAAAAATTTAAAAATAAATATGTTTATTGAACTAGGTTAAATATTCATGACTATTTGAATTATTATCTATTTCAAATCATTATGACCTTTTGTTTTGTCATAAAAAAATTATTTTAGTTCATATAAGCTTATTCAAAATAAAATAATACTAGTTATTAATATTATGAAAAATTAATAACTAAGAGATTTAAAAAATGAATATGTTTGTCAAACAAGTTTAAATAATTATACTATTTCAACAATTATCTTTTCGAAATTGCTATAACCTTTTGTTTTGTCATAAAATGATTTTTTCTATTCATACAAGCTTATTTTGAATAAAATAATACAAATTTATTAATATAAAAACAGTTAATAAGTAAAATATTTAAAAGATAAATCTGTTTACCAAACAAATTCTAATCTTATGACTATTTGAACAATTATTTATTTCAAATTTTTATGACTTTTTGTTTTGTCATAAAACAATTGTTTCTATTCATACAAGCTTATTCAAATTAAAATAATATTAATTTATTAATATTTTGACAATTAATAAGTAAAATATTTAAGAAATAAATATGCTTTTCAAGCAAGTTCAAATAGTCCTAAATATTTGCTTAATTATCTATTTTAAATCATAGTGACCTTTTGTTTTGTAATCAAAAAATTGTTTTACTTCATATAAACTTATTTGAAATAAAATAATACTAATTTATTAATATTTCAAAAATTAATGAGTAAGAGAATTAAAAAATAAATCTATTTACTGAACATGTTTAAATAGTTATGACTATCTAAACGATTATCTATTTCAAAACGTTATGACATTTTGTTTTGTCATAAAATAACTAGTTCTATTCATGCAAGCTTATTTTGCATAAAATAATATAAATTTGTTTATATTTGAAAAATTAAGAAGTAAAAATTTTAAAAATAAATATGTTTTATGAACATGTTCAAATAGTTATAACTATTTGAATAATTATCTACTTTAAATCATTATGACTTTTTGTTTTGTCATAAACCAATTGTTTCTGTTCATAAAAGCTTATTTGGAATAAAATAATACTAATTTATTAAACTTCCAAAAGTTAATAAGTAAAAGATTTAAAAAATAAATTTGTTTATTAAGCGAGTTTAAATAGTTATGATTATTTAAACAATTATTTATTCCAAATCGCTATGATCTTTTGTTTTGTCGTAAAATAATTATTTCTATTGATATAAGTTTATTCCAAATAAAATAATACTAATTTATTAATATTCTAAAAATTTATAAGTTTGAGATTTAAAAAATAAATTTGTTCACTAAATAAGTTCAAATAGTCATATCCATTTGAGCTATTATCTATTTCAAAACATTATGACATTATATTTTGTAAGTAAAACAATTGTTTTCTATTCATACAAAATTATTCAAAATAAAATAATACCAATTTTTTAATATTTCAACAAATTAATAAGAGATTTAACAACAAAATCTATTTATCGAACTAGTTCTAATAGTTATGATTATTTGAACAATTATCTATCTCAAATCGTTATGATATTTGTTTTATTGTAAAACGATTGTTTATATTCATGCAAGCTTATTCGGAATAAAATATTGCTAAATTAATAATATTTTAAAAATTAATAAGACATTTAAAAAATACATGTGTTTGCCAAACTAGTTCGAATAATTAAGACTATTAAAATAATTATCTATTTCAAATCATTCTAACCTTTTGTATAATCATAAACTAATTTTTAAAGTTCATACATGCTTATTCGAAATAAAATATTACTAATTTATTAACATTCAAAAAATTAATAACAATAAATTAAAAAAATAAATTTGTTTATCGAACAAGTTCAAATAGTTATGGTTATTTGAACAATTATCTATTTAAAATAAATATGACCTTTTGTTTCATTATAAAACAATTGTTTCAGTTCATAAAAGCTTATCTGAAATAAAATAATATTACTTTATTAATATTTCAAAAATTGATAAGTTAAAGATTTAAAAATAAGTCAGTTTATCGAATTGGTTCAAATAATTTTGGCCATTTGAACAATTATCTATTTCAAATTGTTACAAACATTTGTTTTGTTATAAACATTTGTTTTTCATCATACAAGCCTATTTAGAAAAAAATAATATTAATTTATTAATATTTCAATAATTAATAAGTAAGAGATTTAAAAAATAAATCTATTTACCAAACCAATTCCTATTTGAATAATTACCTATTTCATATTGTTATAACCTTTTGTTCTGTTACAAAATAACTAATTTAATAATATTTCAAAAATTAATAACTAAGAGATTTAAAAAATTAATCTATTTGCTGAAACAGTTCAAACAGTTAAAATATATGAATAATTATCTATTTCAAATCATTATGACCTTTTGTTTTGTCATAAAATAATTGTTTCAGTTCATACAAGCTTATTCGAAATAAAATAATAATAATAATTTATTAATATTTCAAAAATTTTTTAAAATATTTTTTTCTGATCATACAAACTTATTTCAAATAAAATAATAAAAATTTATTAATATTAAGACAATTAATAAGTAAAAGATTTAAAAAATAAATCTGCTTACTGAATAAGTTCAAATCATTATGATTAGTTGTGCAATTATTTATTTTAATTTTCAACTTGTTATGACTTTTTGTTTTGTCATAAAACAATTGTTTCTATTCATACAAGTTTATTCGGATTAAAATAATACTAATTTATTAATATTTTGACCATTAATAAATAAAATATTTTAAAAAATAAATATGTTTACCGAAAAGTTGAAATAGTCATGACTCTTTGAATAATTATCTATTTCAAATCACAATGACCTTTTTCTTTTGTAATAAAACAATTGTTTTAGTTCTTATAAGTTTGTTTGAACTAAAATAATACTAATTTATTAATATTCCAAAAATTAATGAGTAAGAGAATTAAAAAAAGAATCTATTTACGAAATAGGTTCAAATAGTTATGACTATTTGAGCAATTATCTATTTCAAAACATTATGAATTTTTGTTTTGTCATAAAACAATTGGTTCTGTTCATGAAAGCTTATTTCGAATAAAATAATTTAAATTTATTAATATTCCAAAAATTAATAAGTAAAAATTTTAAAAATAAATTTGTTTTCTAAATACGTTCAAATAGTTATGACTATTTGAACAATTATCTATTTCAAATCGTTATGACCTTTTGTTTTGTCATAAACCCATTGTTTCTATTCATAAAAGCTTAATTGGAATAAAATAATACTAATTTATTAAAATTCCAAAAATTAATAAGTAAAAGATTTAAAAAATAAATTTGTTTACCGAGCGAGTCCAAATAGTTATGACCATTTAAACAGTTATTTATTTCAAATTGTTATAATCTTTTGTTTTGTCATAAAACAATTGTTTCTGTTCATATAAGTTTATTTGAAATAAAATAATTCTAAATTATTAATATTCTAAAAATTAATAATTTGGAGATTTAAAAAATAAATTTGTTTACTGAATTAGTTAAACAATCATATCCATTTTAACTATTATCTATTTCAAATTGTTATGACATTTTATTTTGTCATAAAACAATTGTTTTTATTCATGTAAAATTATTCAAAATAAAATAAACTAATTTGTTAATATTTCAAAAATTAATAAGAGATTTAAAAGCTAAATTTGTTTACAAAATCATTTCAAATCGTTATGACTATTTGAACAATTATGTATCTCAAATTGCTATGATCTTCGTTTTGTCATAAAACAATTGTTTCTATTCATATAAACTTATTTGGAGTAAAATATTGCTAAACCAATAATATTTTAAAAATTAATAAGTAAGAGATTTAAAAAATCAATGTATTTATTGAACTAGTTCAAATAGTTAAAACTATTAGAATAATTATCTATTTCAAATCATTTTGACCTTTTGTTTACTCATAAAATAATTGTTTCAGTTCACACATGCTTATTTGAAATAAAATAATATTTTTTTATTAACATTCAGAAAATTAATAAGCAAGAAGTTTAAAAAAATAAATTTGTTTACCAAACAAGTTCAAATAGTTATAACTATTTGAACAATTATCTATTTAAAATTGTTATGACCTTTTGTTTTATAATAAAATAATTGTTTCAGTTCATAAAAGCTTATCCAAAATAAAATAATATTACTTTATTAATATTTCAAAAATTGAAAAGTTGGAGATTTAAAAAATAAATAAGTTTATTAAATCAATTCAAATAATTATTGCCATTTGAATAATTATCTATTTCAAATATTTATGATCTTTTGTTTTGTCATAAAATACATGTTTTTCATCATACATGATTGTTCCGAATAAAATAATACAAATTTATTAATATTTCAAAAAATTAATAAGAGATTTGAAAAATAAATATGCTTACCGAACTAGTTCAAATAGTTATAACTATTTGAACAATTATATATTTCAAATCGTTATAACCTTTTATTTTGTCATAAAACAATTATTTATGTTCATACAAGCTTATTTGAAATACAATAATACTAATCTAATAATATTATAAAAATTAATAACTAAGAGATTTAAAAAATAAATTTTTTTGCCAAACCAATTCAAATAGTTAAGGCTATATGAATAATTATTTATTTCAAATTGTTATGACCTTTCGTTTTGTTGTAAAATAAATGTTTTTATTCATGTAAGTTTGTTTGAAATAAAATAATATTAATTTATTAATATTTTGAAAATTAATAAGAGATTTAAAAAGTAAATCTATTTATCAAACTAGTTCAAATAGTTATAATAATTTGAACAATTATTTATTTCAAATCATTAAAACTATTTGTTTTGTCATAAAAGAATTGTTTCTATTGATACAGTCTTATTCGAAATAAAGTAATGCTAATTTGTTAATATCCTAAAAACTAATAAGTAACAAATTTAAAAAATGAATCTGTTAGATTGACTAGTATAAATAGTTATAACTGTTTGAGCAATTATCTAATTCGAAGCATTATAACCTTTTGTTTTATTACAAAATAATTGTTTTTGTTTGTATAAGCTGACTCAGAATAACATAAATCTAATTTATTAATATTTCAAAAATTAATAAGTAAGAGATTTAAAAACTGATTCTGTTTATCGATCAAGTTCAAATAGTTACTACACTTTGAACAGTTATCTATTTCAAATCACTATAACCTTTTGTTCTGTCATAAAATAATTTTTTCTATTCATACTAGCTTATTTCAATTAAAATAATCCAAAATTATTAAAATTTAGACAACTAATTAGTAAAAGATTTAAAAAATAAATTTGTTTATCGAATAAGTTCAAATAATTATGACTATTTGAACAATTATTTTTTTTCAAATCGTTAGGACTTTTTGTTTTGTTATAAAACAATTGTTTTTGTTATACAAGCTTATTCGGATTAAAATAATATTAATTTATTAATATTTTGAGAATTAATAAGTAAAAGATTTTAAATATAAATGTGTTTACCGAACAAGTTTTAATTGTCATAACTGCTTGAGTAATTATCTATTTCAAATCGTGATGACATTTTGGTTCGTCATAAAACATTTGTATCAATTCATATAGACTTATTGAACAAGCTCAAATAGTTATGACTGTTTGAACAATTATTTATTTCAAATAGTTATGAGCTTTTATTTTGTCATAAAACAATTGTTTCTATTTATACAAGTTTATTTAGAATAAAATAATACTAATTTATTAATATTCCAAAAATTAATGGGTAGGAGATTTAAAAAATAAATTTGTTTACCAGATAAGTTCAAATTGTCATGTTCATTGGCATAATTATATATTTTAAATCGTTATGACCTTTTGTTTTGTCATAAAACAATTGTTTCTATTCATACAGAATTATTTAGAATAAAATAATATTGATTCATTAAGATTTTGAAAATTAATAAGAGTATTAAAAACTAAATCTATTTATTGAACTAGCTCAAATAGTTATGACTTTTTGAACAATTATATATCTCAAATTGTTATGATCTTTGTTTTTTTATAGAACAATTGTTTCTTTTCATAAAAAGCTTATTCAGATTAAGATAATAGTAATTTATAATAAAAAATAAATGTGTTTTGTCAAACCAATTTAAATAGTTAAGACTATTAGAACAATTATCTATTTCAAATTGTTTTGACCTTTTGTTTAGTCATAAAACAATTACTTCAGTTCATACAAGCTTATTCGAAATAAAATAATACTAATTTATTAAAATTCAAAAAATTAATAAGTAAGAGATTTAAAAAAATAAATATGTTTACCGAACAAGCTCAAATTGATATAACTATTTGAATAATTATCTATTAAAAATCATTATGACCTTTTGATTTGTCGTAAAACAATTGTTTTAGTTCATAAAAACTTATTCGAACTAAAATAAAACTACTTTATTAATATTTCAAAAATTATTGAGTAAGAAATTTAAAAACTAAAACTACTTTTTGAACAATTTAATTAGTTATGACCATTTGAACAAATATCAATCTCAAATTGTTATGATCTTTGTTTTGTAAAAAAAAAAATGTTTTGGATTATATAAGCTTATTCCAATAAATATAATACTAATTTAATAATATTTAAAAAATTAATAAGTAAGAGATTTAAACAAATAAATGTGTTTGCCAAATCAGTTCGAATGGTTAAGACTTTTAGAATAATTATCTATTTCAAGTTGTTTTAACTTTTTGTCTAGTCATAAAACTATTGTTTCAGTTAATACAAGCTTATTCAGAATAAATACTAATTTATTAACATTCAAAAAATTAGTAAGAGATTTGAAAAAATAAATTTGTTTAGCAAACAAGTTCAAATAGTTATAATTATTTGAACAATTATTTATTTAAAATTATTATGAACTTTTGTTTTATCATAGAATAATTATTTCAGTTCATAAAAGCATATCCAAAATAAAATAAAACTAATTTTTTAATATTTCAAAAACTAGTAAGTAAGAGATTTAAAAAATAAATCAGTTTACCAAATTAGTTCAAATAATTATAGCGATTTGAACAAAATTGTTAATACTTTTTGTTTTGTCATAAAACAATTGTTTTTCAACATACAAACTTATTTGAAATAAAGTAATATTAATTTATTAACATTTCAAGAATTAGTAATTGATTTAAGAATTAAATTTGTTTACCAAACTAGTTTAAATAATTATGACTTTTTTAACAATTACCTATTTTAAATTGTTATAACCTTTTGTTCTGCATAAAACAATTATTTTTGTTCATACAAGTTTGTTTGAAATAAAATAATACTAATGTAATAATATTTTGAAAATTCATAACTAAGAGATTTAAAAAATAAATCTGTTTGCCAAACTAGTTAAAACAGTTAAGACTATATGAACAATTATCTATTTCAAATCATTGTGACCTTTAATTTTGTCATAAAACAATTATTTCAGCTCATATAAGTTTACTCATAATAAAATAAAACTAAGTTGTTAATATTTCAAAATTTTATAAGTAAGAGATTTAAAAAATAATTCTATTTATCGAACTAGTTCAAATAATTATAACTATTTGAACAATTACGTATTTCAAATCTTTATTACTTTTTGTTTTGTCATAAAATATTTGTTTTTGTTCATATAAGTTTGCTTGAAATAAAATAGTTTTAATTTATTAATATTTAGAAAATTAATCAGTAAGAGATTTAAAAAGTAAATCTGATTACCAAACCATTTCAAATAGTTTTGACTATTTATAATAATTATCTATCTCAAATCATTATAACCTTTTTGTTTTGTAATCAAATAATTGGTTCTATTCATACTATTTTATTCATAATGAAATACTAATATTGTAATAATATTCTAAAACTTACTTACCAAGAAAATTAAAAAATAAATCTAATTGTTGAACTAGTTCAAATAGTTATGATTATATAAATGATTATCAATTCAAATCTTTATGACCTTTTGTTTTGTCATAAAATAAATTTTGTGTTTGTACAAGCTTATTCGAATTAAAATAATACAAATTTAATAATATTTCAAAAATTAATAAATAAGAGATTTAAAAAATAAATTTATTTATTGAACCAGTTCATATGGTTAAGACTATTAGAACAATTATCTATTTCAAATGTTCTAACCTTTTGTTTAGTCATAAACAATTGTTTCAATTCATACAAGTTTATTTGGAATAAGTTAATACTAATTTATTAAAATTTGAAAAATTAATATGAAAAAGATTTAAAAAAATAAATCTTTTTACCAAATAGGTTCAAATAGCTATTACTATTTGACAATTATCTATTTAAAATTGTTATGACCTTTTGTTCTATCATAAAACAATTGTTTTAGTTAATACAAGCATATATGGAATAAAATAATACTAATTTATTATTATTTCTAAAATTAATAAGAATTTTAAAAAATAAATTTGTTTACTAAATTAGTTAAAATAATTATGGATGTTTGAACAATTATCAATTTCAAATAGTTCTAACCTTTATTTTGTTATAAAACAATTATTTTTTTTAGACAAGCTTATTCGAAATAAAATAATACTAATTTATTATCATTTCACAAATTAATAAGAGATTTAAAAAATAAATATGTTTTAAAATAGTTAAAACTATTAGAATAATTATTTATTTCAAATCGTTTGACCTTTTTTTAGTCATAAAATATTTTTAATAAAATAAATTTTAATATATTAATATTCAAAAAATTAATAAACAAGAGATTTGAAAAAGTAAATTTGTTTATTGAATAAGCTCAAATAGTTATGACTATTTGAACAATTACTTATTTAAAATGATTATGACCTTTTGTTTTGTCATAAAACAATTGTTTCAGTTAATACAAGCTTATATGAAATAAAATAATACTAATTTAATAATATTTATAAAATTAATAAGAGATATAAAAAATAAATTTTTTTACTGAATTAGTTAAAATAATTATGACCATTTGAACAATTATCTATTTCGAATTGTTATGACCTTTTGTTTTGTCATAAAACAATTGTTTTAGTTCATACAAGCTTATTCGAAATAAAATAATAAAAATAATAAAAATAAAAATAATTTATTAATATTCCTAAAATTAATAAGTAAATGATTTAAAAATTTTTTTTTACCGAATCAGTTTAAATAATTATGGCCATTTCAACAATTATCTTTTTCAAATCGTTATGAACTTTTGTTTTATCATAAAACAATTGTTTTTCATCATACAAGCCTATTTGGAATAAAATAATACTAAATTATTAATATTTCAAAAATTAATAAGTAGGAGATTTAAAAAGTAAATATGTTTACCAAACCAGTTCCTATTTGAATAATTACCTATTTCAAATCATTATAACCTTTTGTTCTATTATAAAATAATTGTTTTTGTTCATACAAGCTTATTCTAAATAAAATAATAATAATTTAACAATATTCTAAAAATTAATAACTAAGAGATTTAAAAAATAAATCTATTTGCCGAAGCAATTCAAACATTTAAGACTACATGAACAATTATCTATTTCAAATTGTTTTGACCTTTGTTCTATCATAAAACAATTGTTTCAATTCATACAAGCTTATTGAAATAAAATAATACAAATTTATTAATATTCCAAAAATTAATAAGTAAGTGATTTAAAAAGCGAATCTATTTACTGAATCATTTCAAATAATTAGGGCCATTTCAATAATTATCTATTTCAAATCATTATTACCTCTTGTTTGGTCATGTAACAAATGTTTTTGATCATTCAAGCTTATTCAGAATAAAATAATAATAATTTACTAATATTTCAAAAATTAATATGTAAGAGATTTAAAAAATAAATTTATTTATCGAACCAATTCAAATAGTTATGACTATTTGAAAAATTATATATTTCAAATTATTATAACCTTTTGTTATGTCATAAAACAATTATTTCTATTCATACAAGCTTATTTGGAATAAAATAATACTAATGTAATAATATTCTAAAAATTAATAACTAAAAGATTTAAAAAATAAATTTGTTTGTCAAATGAGTTCAAATAGTTAAAGCTATATGAATAATTCTTTATTTCAAATTGTTATGACCTTTTGTTTTGCCATAGAACAATTTTTTCAGTTCTTAGTAACTTATTAGGAATAAAATAAAAGAAATTTATTAATATTTCAAAAATTAATAAATAAGAGATTTAAAAAATAATTATGTTTGCCAAACCAGTTAAAATAATTATGACTATTTGAATAATTATCTACTTAAAATCATTATGACCTTTTGTTTTGTCATAAAAAAAATGTTTTTGTTCATATAAATTTATTCGAAATAAAATAAGATTGATTTATTAATATTTTGAAAATTAAGAGGTAATAGATTTAAAAAATAAATCTGTTACTAAATTAGTTCAATTAGTTATAACTATACAATTATTTATTTCAAATTGTTTTGACCATTTATTTTGTCATAAAATAATTATTTCTATTCATACAGTCATATTCAAAATAAAGTAATGCTAATTTATTAATATTCTGAAAGTTAATAAGTAACAGATTTAAAAAATGAAACTATTGGCCTGACCAGTGTAAATAGTTATGATTGTTTGAACAATTATCTATTTCAAATTGTTATGACCTTTTGTTTTATCACAAAACAATTGTTTCTGTTTGTACAAGCATATTCAAAATAGCATAATTCTAATTTATTAACATTCCAAAAATTAGTAAGTAAGAGATTTAAAAAATTAACCTATTTACCAAAGAAGTTTAAATAGTTATGACTATTTGAACAATTAAGTATTTCAAATTGCTATAACCTTCTATTTTATCCTAAAACAATTTTTTTCTATTTATACAAGCTTATTTCAAATAAAATTAATAAGTAAAATATTTAAAAAATTAATTTGTTTACCTAATAAGTTCAAATAGTTATGACTATTTGAAGAATTATTGATTTCAAATCATTATGACTTTTTGTTTTATCATAAAAACAATTGTTTTTCTTTATACAAGCTTATTTGGATTAAAATAATATGAATTTATTAATATTTCACCCATTAATAAGTAAAAGATTTCAAAATAAATATGTTTACCAAACAAGTTCAAATAGTCCTAACTATTTAAATAATTATCTATTTCAAATCATTATGACCTTTTGTTTCATTATAAAATAATTGTATCAGTTCATATAGGCTTACTTTAAATAAAATAGTACTAATTTATTAATATTCTAAAAATTAATGAGTAAGAGATTTTAAAAAAATGAATCTATTAACCGAACAAGTTCAATTAGTTATGATTATTTGAACAATTCTCTATTTCAAATTGATATGACCTTTTATTTTGTCATAAAGCAATTGTTTCTATTCATACAAGCTTATTTTGATTAAAATAATTAAATTTGTTAATATTCTAAAAATCAATAAGTAAAAATTAAAAAAATAATTTGATTTCTTAAACCCATTCAAATAGTTATGACTATTTGAACAATTATCTATTTCAAATAGTTATGACCTTTTGTTTTGTCATAAACCAATTGTTTCTATTCATACAAGCTTATTCGAAATAAAATAATACTAATTTATTAATATTACAAAAATTAATAAGTAAAATATTTAAAAAATAAATCTGTTTACCAAGCAAGTTAAAATAGTTATGGCTGTTTGAACAATTATGTTTTTCAAATAGTTATACTCTTTTGTTTTGTCATAAAACAATTGTTTCTATTCAAACAAGTTTATTCTGAATAAAATCATACTAATTTATTAATATTCTACAATTTAATAGGTAGGGGATTTAAAAAATAAATCTGTTTACTAAACAAGTTCAACTAGTCACGTCCACTAGAATAATTATCTATTTCAAATTGTTATGACCTTTTGTTTTGTCATAAAAAATTGTTTCTGTTCATACATATTTTACAATTTAATAAGTAGGAGATTTAAAAAATAAATTTGTTTATCAAACAAATTCAAATAGTCATATCCACTAGAACAATTATCTTTTTCAAATTATTATGACCTTTTGTTTGTCATAAAAAATTATTTTTGTTCATACAGAATTATTGAAAATAAGATAATATTGATTTATTAATATTTTGAAAATGAATAAGAAATTTAAAAACTAAATCTATTTATCTAACCGATTCAAATAATTATAACTATTTGAACAATTATCTATCTCAAATCGGTATGATCTTTATTTTGTCATAGTACAATTGTTTCTTTTTATATAAGCATATTTGGATTAAAATAATACTAATTTAATAATATTCCAAAAAACTAATAAGAGATTTAAAAAAATAAATATGTTTGCCGAACCAATTTAAATAGTTAGGACTATTTAAATAATTATCTATTTCAAATCATTTTGATCTTTTGTTTAGTTATAAAATAATTATTTTAGTTCATACAAGCCTATTTGAAATAAAATAATACTAATTTATTAACTTTCAAAAATTTAGTAAGCAGGAAATTTTAAAAAATAAATCTATTTACTAAACAAGTTCAAATAGATATGACTATTTGTATAATTATCTATTTAAAGAGTAGTAAGTATTTTTAATTGATTAATTATTCAAAAGGTTATAACGATTTGAAATAGATAATTATTACAAATAGTTATAACTATTTGAAATGGTTTGTTAAGCAATTTACTTTTTAAATCGCTTACTGATTAATTTTCTAAATATTAATAAATTAGTATTATTTTTTTTCGAACAAACTTACATTAACAAAAACAATTTTTTTTGACAAAAAAAAGTAATAATGATTTGAAATAAATAATTATTCAAATTGTTATAATTCTTTGAATTGGTTCAGTAAATAGAATTATTTTCTAAATCTCTTATAAATTTTTGAAATATTAATAAATTAATTTTATTTTATTCCGAATGAGCTTCTATGAGTTGAAAAAATTGTTTTATGACAAAACAAAAAGTCATGATGATTTGAAATAAATAATTGTTCATAGTTTTAACTATTTGAACTAGTTTAGCAAACAAATTATTTTTTAAATCTCTTAGTTATTAATTTTTTTAATTTTATTAGATTAGTACTATTTTATTTTGAATAGACTTGTATGAATAAAAATAATTGCTTCATGACATAACAAAAGTTATAACGATTTAAAGTATACAATTGTTCAAATAGTCATAACCATTTGAACTGGTTCGGTAAACAGATTTATTTTTTAAATCTCTTACTTATTAATTTTTGAAATATTAATAAATTAGTACTATTTTATTTTGGATAAACTTGTATAAAAAAAACAATTGTTATATGATCAAACAAATGGTAATAATGATTTAAAATAGATAATTGTTGAAATGGACATAATTATTTGAACTGATTCGATAAACAGATTCATTTTTTAATTCACATATTAATTTTTAAAATATTAATAATTAGTATTAGTTTATTTCAAATAAGTTTGTATCAACTGAAACCATTATTTTATAGCAAAACAAAAAGTCATAATGATTTTAAATAGATAATTGTTCAAATAGTTGTAACTATTTGAATTTGTTTAGTAAATAAATTTATTTTTTTTAAACTCTTGCTTATTAATTTTGGAAATATTAAAAAATTAGTATTATTTTATTTTGGATAAGCTTTTATGAACTGAAACAATTGTTTTATGTCAAAACGAAAGGTCATAATGATTTTAAATAAATAATTATTCAAATAGTAATAACTATTTTAACTTGTTTGGTAGACAGATTTATTTTTTCAAATATTTTGCTTATTAATTTTTTGAATATTCATTAAATTTGGATTATTTTATTTTGAATAAGCTTGTAAAATATGAAACAAATATTTTATGATTAAACAAGAGGTCAAAACGATTTGAAATATATAATCATTCTAATAGTTTTAATTATTTGAACTAGGTCGGTAAACACACTTATTTTTTAAATCTCCTACTTATTAATTTCCAAAATATTATTAAATTAGTATTATTTTTAATCAAATAAGCTTTTATGATTAGAAATAATTGTTTTGTGACAAAACAAAGATTTTAACGATTTGAGATTGATAATTGTTCAAATAGTCATAAATATTTAAACTGATTCAGTAAACAGATTTATTTTTTAAATCTGTTACCTATTAATTTTTGAAATATTAATAAATTAGTATTATTTTATTTCAAATAAGCTTGTATGATAAAAAACAATTGTTTTATAACAAAACAAAATGTTATAATGATTTGTAGTAGATAATCGTTTAAATGGCCATAATTATTTTAACTGATTTAGTAAATAAATTTATTTTTTAAATTTCTTACTTATTAATTTAGGAAATATTAATAAATTAGGATTATTTTATTCCATCTAAGCTTGTATTAACTGAAACAATTGTTTTATAGCAAATCAAAAAGTTATAGTGATTTTAAATAGACAATTGTTCAAATAATAATAACTATTTCAACTTGTTCAGTAAATAAATTTATTTTTTAAATCTATTTCTCATTAATCTTCTGAATGTTAATAAATTAGTATTAATTTATTCTGAATAAGCTTATACGAATTGAAATAGTTGTTTTATGACTAAGCAAAAGGTTAAAATGATTTGCAATATATAATTATTCTAATAGTCTTAACCATTGGAATTGCTTTGGTAAACAAAGTTATTTTTTAAATCTCTTACTTATTAATTTTTAAAATATTATTAAATTGGTATTATTTTAATCAAAATAAACTTATATGAACAAAACAATTGTTCTACAACAAAAGAAAAGGTCATACCATTTGAAATAGATAATCATTCACATAGTCTTAACTATTTGTACTAGTTTAGCAATAAGATTTATTTTTTAATTTTCTTGGTTATTAAATTTTGAAATATTATTAAATTAGTATTATTTTATTTCAAATAAAATAGTATGAATAGTCAAAACTATTCAAATAAAAGGTTATAACGATTTGAAATAGATAATTATTCAAATAGTCAAAACTATTTGAAATGGTTTGGCAAGCAGATTTACTTTTTAAACCTCTTATTGATTAATAAGTATTAATAAGTTAGTATTATTTTATTTCAAAAAAACTTATATTAAGAAAAACAATTGTTTTATGATAAAACAAAAAGCAATAATGATTTGAAATATATAATTATTCAAATAGTTATAATTATTTGAACTAGTTTAGCAAATAGAATTATTTTCTAAATCTCTTATAAATTTTTGAAATATTAATAAATTAGTTTTATTCTTTTTCGAATAAGCTTTTATGAGTTGAAATAATTATTTTATGACAAAACAAAAGGTCATAACAATTTAAAATAAATAATTGTTCATATAGATTTAATTGTTTGAATTGATTTGGTAAATGGATTTTTTTTTAATCTCTAAGTTATTAATTTTCAGAATATTACTAAATTAGTATTATTTTATTTTGAATAAGCTTGTATGAACAGAAATAATTATTTTATGATAGAACAAAAAGTTATAATAATTTGAAATGGATAGTTATTCAAATGGTCATAACTATTTGAACTGGTTCAGAAAATATATTTATTTTTTAAATCTCTAATTAATTCTTGAAATATTAATAAAATTGTATTATTTTATTTCAAATAATCTTGTATGTTGAAAAACAATTGTTTTATGACAAAATAAAAGGTAATAATGATTTGAAATAGATAGTTGGTCAAATGGCCATAATTATTTGAACTGATTCAATAAACTGATTTATTATTTAAATCTCTTACTTATTAATTTTTGAAATATTAATAAAGTAGTATTGTTTTATTTTGGTTAAGCTTCTATGAACTAAAACAATTATTTTACGACAAAACAAATGGTCATAATGTTTTTAAATAGATAATTGTTCAAATAGTCATAACTATTTGAACTTGTTTGGTAGATAGATTTATTTTTCCAAATCTCATGCTTATTAATTTTTTGAATGTTAACAAATTACTATTCTTTTATTCTGAATAAGCTTGTATGAACTAAAACAATTATTATATGACTAAACAAAAGGTCAAAATTATTTGAAATAGATAATTATTCTAATAGTCTTAAATATTTGAACTAGTTTGACAAATGTATTTATTTTTTAAATCTCTTATTAATCTTTAAAATATTATTAAATTAGTATTATTTTTATCCGAAGAAGCTCTTATGATCAGAAATAATTATTTTATGAGAAAATAAAGATCATTATTTTATTTTGGATAAGTTTTTATGAACTAAAGCAATTGTTTTATGACAAAACAAAAGGTCATAATGACTTTAAATAGATAATTGTTCAAATAGTCAAATGTATTTGAACTTGTTCGGTAAGCAGATTTTTTTTAAATATCTTGCTCATTAATTTTTTGAATGCTAATAAATTTGTATTGTTTTATTCTAAATAAACATGTATAAATTGAAATAATTTTTTTATGACTAAACAAAAGGTTAGAATGATTTGAAATAGATAATTATTCAAATAGTCTTAATTATTTGAACTAGTTTGGCAAACACATTTATTTTTAAATCTCTTACTTACTAATTTTTGGAATATTATTAAATTAGTATTATTTTAATCTAAATAAACTTGTATGAAAAGAAATAATTGTTTTATGACAAAATAAATATCATAATGATTTGAGATAGATATTTGTTCAAATAGTCATAACTATTTAAACTGTTTTAGTAAATAGATTTATTTTTTTAATTTCTTATTAATTTTCAAAATATTAATAGATTAGTATTATTTTATTTTGAATAATTTTGCATGAACAAAAACAATTGTTTTATGACAAAACAAAAGGTCAAAATGATTTGAAATAGATAATTGTTTAGATAGACATGATTATTTGAACTTGTCCAGTAAATAGATTTATTTTTTAAATCTCCTACCTATTAATTTTTAGAATATTAATAAATTAGTATTATTTTATTCCAAATTAACTTGTATGAATAGAAACAATTGTTTTATGACAACACTAAAGATCATAATTATTTGAAATAAATAATTATTCAAACAATCTTAAGTATTCAAACTCGTTTGATAAACAGATTTATTTTTTAAAATTTTTTAGTTATTATTTTTTTAAATATTAATAAATTAGTATTATTTTATTTCAAATATGCTTGTATGAATAGAAAAAATTGGTTTATGACAAAACAAAAGGTTATAATTATTTGACATTGATAATTGTTCAAATAGTCATAACTATTTAAACGTGTTCAAAAAATAAATTTATTTTTTAAATAATTACTTATTAATTTTTGGAATATTAATAAATTTATATTATTTTATTCAAAATAAACTTGTATGAATAGAAACAATTATTTTAGAAAAAATAAAAGTACTTAACGATTTGAAATCGATAATTGTTCAAATAATCATAACTATTTGAACTTGTTTGGTAAACAAATTCATATTTTAAATCTTTTACTCATTAATTTTTGGAATATTAATAAATTAGTATTATTTTATTTCAAATAAGCCTACATGAACTGATAAAATTATTTTATTATGAAACAAAAGGTCATAACGATTTGAAATAGATAATTATTCAAATAGTTATGACTTTTTGAACTTGATTGGTAAACATATTTATTTTTAAAAGGTTTTACTTATTAATAAATTAGTATTATTTTATTTCAAATAAGCCTACAAGAACTGATAAAATTATTTTATGATGAAACAAAAGGTCATAACGATTTGAAATAGATAATTATTCAAATAGTTATGACTAATTGAACTTGATCGGTAAACGTATTTATTTTTAAAATGTTTTACTTATTAATTGTCAAAATATTAATAAATTAATATTATTTTATTTCAAATAAGCTTGTATGAACAAAAACAATTGTTTTATGACAAAACAAAATCTCATAATGATTTGAAATAAAAATTTGTTCAAATAGTCATTATTATTTTAATTTATTTGATAAACAGATTTATTTTTAAATCTTTTACTTATTAATTGTATGAATATTATTAAATTTGAATTATTTTAATTGAAATAAGCTTGTATGAATAGAAAAAATTATTTTATAACAAAAACAAAAGTTTATAGATATTTGAAATAGGTAATTATTCAAATAGTCATAACTATTTGAACTTGTTCGATAAATAGATTTAGTTTTTAAATCTCTTACTTATTAATTTTTGGAATATTAATAAATTAGAATTATGTTATTCCAAATAAGCTGGTACGAACAAAAAACAATTGTTTTGTGATAAAACAAAGATCATAATGATTTAAAATAGATAATTGTTCAAACAATTATAACTATTTGTACTGGTCAAGCCAATAGATTTATTTTTTAAATCCATTATTTATTACTTTTTAGAATATTAATAAATTAGTATTACCTTATTTTGAATAAGATTGCATCAATAGAAGCACTTGTTTTATGACAAAACAAATGGTCAAAACAATTTCAAATAAATAATTATTCAAATTGTTATAAATAATTGAATTAGTTTGGTAAATAGATTTATTTTTTAAATCTTTTATTAATTTTTGAAATATTAATAAATTAATATTTTTTTATTTCGAACAAACTTATATGAACAAAAACATTTGTTTTATGACAAAACAAAAAATCATAATGATTTGAAATAGATAATTATTCATATAAGCTTAACTATTTGAATTGGTTCAACAAACAAATTTATTTTTTAAATCTCTTAGTTATTAATTTACATAATATTATTAATATTATTTTATTCTGAATAAGCTTGTATGAACATAAATAATTGTTTTACGATAAAACAAAAGGTTATAATGATTTGAAAGATATAGTTGTTCAAATAGTCATAACTATTTGAACTGGTTTGGTAAGCATATTTATTTTTTAAATCTCCTACTTATTAATTTTTAATAAATTAGTATTATTTTATTTTGAATAGGCTTATATGATGAAAAACAATTGTTTTATGACAAAACAAAAGTTTGTAATGATTTGAAATAGATAATTGTTCAAATGGCCATAATTATTTGAATTGATTTGATAAACTGATTTACGTTTTAAATCTCTGACTTCTCAATTTTTGAAATAATAATAAAGTAATATTATTTTATTTTGGATAAGCTTTTATGATGGAAAACAATTGTTTTATAAAACAAAAGGTCATAATGTTTTAAATAGATAATTTTTCAAATGGTCATAACTATTCAAACTTATTCAGTAAACAAATTTATTTTTTAAAATTTTTTGCTTATTAATTTTTTGAATGTTAATAAAGTAGTATTATTTTATTTTAAATAAGTTTGTATGAACTGAAATAATTATTTTATGACTAAACAAAGGTCAGAACGATTTGACATAGATAATTGTTCTTATAGTTTTAATTATTTGAATTGTTTCAGCAAAGATATTTATTTTTTAAATCTCTTACTAATTTTTAGAATATTATTAGTCTAGCAATATTTTACTCTAAACAAGCTTATATGAACAAAGATAGATAATTATTCAAATAGTCATAACTATTTGAACTAGTTAGGTAAACAAATTTAGTTTCTAAATCTCTTATTAATTTTTCAAATATTAATAAATTAGTATTATTTTATTTTGAATAATTTTGAATGAACAAAAACAATTGTTTTACAACAAAACAAAATATCATAACGATTTGAAATAAATAATAGTTTGAATGGATATGACTATTTGATCTTGTTTGATAAACAGATTTAATTTTGAAATATCCAACTTTTAATTTTTAGAATATTAATAAATTAGTATTATTTTATTTTGAATAAACTTGTATGAATAGAAACAATTGTTTTAAGACAAAACAAAAGCTCATGACAATTTGAAATAAATAATTATTTAAATAGTCATAACTATTTAAACTCAGCAAATAGATTTATTTTTTAAATCTTTTACTTATTAATTTTTAGAATTTTAATAAATTAGTATTATTTTATTATGAATATGCTTTTATGCATAGAAACAATTGGTTTATGACAAAATAAAAGGTCATAATGATTTGAAATAGATAATTGTTCGAATGTGTTTAGAAAATAAATTTATTTTTTAAATATTTACTTATTAATTTTTGGAATATTAATAAATTTAAATTATTTTATTTGAAATAAACTTGCATGGAACCAATTGTTTTATGACAAAATAAAGGGTCATAATGTTTTGACATAGATAATTATTCAGATAGTCATAACTATTTAGACTTATTCGGTAAAAAGATTTTTTTTAATTTTTGAAATCTTAATAAATTATTATTATTTTACTTCAAATAAGCTTATATGAGCTAAAATGATTGTTTTAATCACAAATAAAAGGTCATAATGATTTGAAATAGATAATTATTCAAATAGTCATGACTATTTGAACTTGTTCTATAAACATATGTATTTTTAAATCTTTTACTTATTAATTGTTGAAATATTAATAAATTAATATTATTTTAATCCAAATAACGTTGTATGAATGAAAACAATTGTTTTATATCAAAACAAAAAGTCATAACAAGTTGAAATAAATAATTGCTCAAATAGTCATAATGATTTGAACTTGTTCGGTAAGTTGAACTAGTTTTTAAATGTCTTACTAATTTTCAAAATATTAATATATCAATATTATTTTATTTTGGATAATTTTGCATGAACGAAAACAATTATTTAATGACAAAACAAAAAGTCATAATGATTTGAAATAGATAATTGTTCAAATGGACATGACGATTTAAACTTGTTCGATAAATAGATTTATTTTTTAAATCTCCTACCTATTAATTTTTGTAACTTTAATAAATTAGTATTATTTTATTCTGAATAAGCTTTTATGAATAGAAACAATTGGTTTATAACAAAACAAAAGGTCATAACAATTTCAAATAAATAATTGTTCAAATAGTCATAACAATTTGAACGTGTTCAAAAAATATATTTATTTTTTAAATTTTTACTAATTAATTTTTGAAATATCAATAAATTTATATTATTTTATTCGAAATAAGCTTGCATGAAT
The DNA here is from genome assembly GCF_047325235.1 of Durio zibethinus. Lineage (NCBI taxonomy): Eukaryota > Viridiplantae > Streptophyta > Magnoliopsida > Malvales > Malvaceae > Durio > Durio zibethinus. Next base: position 659,785 of record NC_143168.1, on the reverse strand, counting down.
ATAACCAATTTTTTTATGACAAAATGAAAGGTCATAATGTTTTGAAATAGATAATTGTTCAGATAGTCATAACTATTTGAACATGTTCAGTAAATAGATCAATTTTTTTTAATTCTCTTACTCATTAATTTTCAGAATATTAATAAATTAATATTATTTTATTACAAATAAGCTTATATGAACTGAAACAATTATTTTATTACAAAACAAAATGTCACAATGATTTGAAATAAATAATTATTCAAATACTCATCACTATTTGAACTTGTTTGGTAAACATATTTATTTTTTAAATCTTTTACTTATTATTTGTTGAAATATTAATACATTAATACTTTTTAAATCCAAATAAGCTTGGATGAACAGAAACAATTATTTTAGGACAAAACAAAAGGTCATAACAATTTGAAATAAATAATTGTTCAAATAGTTATAAAGATTTGAACTTGTTTAGTAAACAAATTTATTTTTTAGATCTTTTACTTATTAATTATCTTAATATTAATAAATTTGTATTATTTTATTCGAAATAAGCTTGTATGAATAAAAAAACTCATTTTATGACAAAACAAAAGGTTGTAGTGATTTTTGTTGGGAATATTGACTCAAATCCCATAAGAGATTTGTTAGAGATTTGTTTGAGATTTGTCAGATATTGCTTGATGGACAAGAAGACTTGCAAAAGAAGAATTCTAAGAGAAAGAAGATTCTTAATAGGTAAGCTTGACTTGCAAGAGAAGAATTCTAAAAGGAAAGGGATTCTTAATAGGCAAGTTTGACTTACAGGAGAAGAATTCTAAGAGGAGAGGGATTCTTAATGGGCAAGTTTGTATGGTTATAAATAGGTGAAGTCTCTACAGGGTTAGGTATGAGAAAAAGATGTAAGAGAGTTGTAGGGTTTTGTGGGATAGACACCCCATAAGAGTATCGGGATTCTACGTCTTATGGGTGTGTATGTTTGTTTGTGAGTGGACTAGAGGAGACTGAGAGGGTCCACATAGGTGTGATGTATGGGAGCATATGGGTATGTGTTTGGTTATGTTGAAAGGGTGCACAATGGTTTGGGTTTGTGTTTGTTTGGGTTAAGAATACTCCATAGGACTAGAGGAGATTGAGAGTGTCTTATGAGTATTGATTGTTGAGTGAGATTGATGATTTGATGTATGTTTATAATTCTCTACAACTAGTGGATCTTGTTTCTCATCCGTGGATGTAGGTCAGTTGGATCGAACCATGTTAAATTGTCGTCTCTTATGTGTTTGATTTATTGTTTGATTTTGCTTCCGCTGGTGTGATTGGATTGGAGGCTTTTAGCCCAACAAATGGTATCAGAGCTGTGGTGTTCCCCAACAATTTTAAATAGATAATAGTTCAAATAGCCATAATTATTTAAACTTGTTCGTTAAACAAATTCATTTTTTAAATCTCTTAATTATTAATTTTTAGAATATTAATAACTTAGTATTATTTTATTTTGAATAAGATTATATGAGCCAAAATGATTTTTTTATGACAAAACATAAGGTCATAACAATTTAAAATAGATAATTATTCAAATAGTCATGACTATTTGATCTAGTTCGATATGCTTATTTTTTTAAAAAAATTTTACTTATTAATTGTTGAAATATTAATAAATTAGTATTATTTTAATCTAAATAAGCTTGTATAAACAGAAATAATTTCTTTATAATAGAACAAAAAGTCATAATAATTTGAAATAAATAATTGCTCAAATAGTCATAACTAGTTGAATTGGTTGGATAAATAGATTTATTTTTTAAATCTCTTATTAATTTTTGAAATATTAATAGATTATTATTCTTTAATTTCGAACAAACTTATATGAACAAAAACATTTGTTTTATGACAAAACAAAAGGTCATAGCGATTTGAAAAAGATAATTGTTTAAACAGTTATAACTATTTGAACTGGTTAGGTAAACAATATTATTTTTTAAATCTCTTACATATTAATTTTTGAATATGAATAAATTTAATTTTTTATTCTGAATAAGCTAGTATGAATTGAAAAAATTGTTTTATGACAAAACAAAAATGATTTGAAATAGATAAAGGTTTATATAATCTTAACTATTTGAACTAGTTTGGCTAACAAATTTTTTTTTAAATCTCTCAACTAGTAATTTTTGGAATATTTTTATATTAGTATTATTTTATTTTGAATAAGCTTATATGAATAGAAATAATTGTTTTATGATAGAATAAAAAGGTTATAACTATTTAAAGTATACAATTATTCAAATAGTCATAATTATTTAAGCTATTTGATAAACAAATTTAGTTTTAAATCTCTTACTTATTAATTTTTGAGAGATTAATAAATTACTGTTATTTTATTTTGAATAAACTTGTATAATAAAAAACAATTGTTATATGACCAAACAAAAGGTAATAATGATTTGAAATAGATAATTGTTGAAATGGCCATAATTATTTTAACTGATTTAGTAAACAGATTCACTTTTTAAGTCACTTACTTATTAATTTTTGGAATATTAATAAATTAGTATTATTTTATTTTGAATAAGCTTGTATGAATTGAAACAATTGTTTTATGATAAAATAAAAGGTCATAGCAATTTTGAATAGAAAATTGTTCAAATAGTCATAACTATTTGAATTTGTTCGATAAACTAATTTATTTTTTTAAACTCTTGCTTATTAATTTTTTGGATATTAAGAAATTAGTATTATTATTTTTTTTGGATAAGCTTTTATGAACTAAAGCAATTGTTTTATATTAAAACAAAAGGTCATAATGATTTTAAATAAATAATTGTTCAAATAGTTATCACTATTTGAACTTGTTCGATAAATAAGTTTATTTTTTCAAATCTTTTCCTTATTAATTTTTCAAATGTTAATAAATTTGGATTATTTTATTCTGAATAAGACTGTAAGATATGAAACAAATATTTTCTAACTAAACAAAAGGTCAGAATGATTTAAAATATATAATTATTCTAATAGTTTTAACTATTTGAACTAGTTTGGCAAAAACATTTTTTTAAATCTCTTACTTATTAATTTTTGGAATATTATTAAATTAGTATTATTTTTAACCAAATAAGCTCTATGATTAGAAATAATTGTTTTATGACAAAAAAAAAATCTTAACGATTTGAGATTGATAATTACACAAATAGTCATAATTATTCGAATTGGTTCGATAAACAGATTTATTTTTTAAATCTCTTACTTATTAATTTTTGAAATATTAATAAATTAGTATTATTTTATTTTCAATAAGCTTGTATGATCAAATACAATTGTCCTATGAAAAAACAAAAGGCCATAATGATTTTAAATAGATAATCATTCATATAATCTTACTATTTGAACTGGTTTGGCAATTAGATTTATTTTTTAATTTTCTTGGTTATTAAGTTTCAAAATATTATTAAATTAGTATTATTTTATTTTGAATAAAATAATATGAATAGAACCAATTATTTGTTGACAAAATCAAATGTTATAATGATTTGAAATAGATAATTATTCAAATAGTCAAAACTATTTGAAATGGTTTGGTAAACAATTTTACTTTTTAAATCTCTTACTGATTAATTTTCTAAATATTAATAAATTAGTATTATTTTATTTCGAACAAACTTTTATTAACAAAAACAATTATTTTATGATAAAATAAAAAGTAATAATGTGATGCCAGGAATTGATGGTTGAGATGTTGAAGAGTAACTACAAATAAAAAAAGCTCACAAAGAAGACAACTCACAAGAATTTGAATAATGGTAGAATATGATTATTGGATTGAAAAGGATAAAAGTTCACCACCAAGACTAGACACTAAGGAATACAAAAACCCCACCCTAAGAATTCTAATCAATGACATAGAATAATAGAAGTTCACCACTCTAGGAAATCCACCTAAGAGATATAGAACTTGAATAACAATCTAAAAGATTGCTTAGGGATAAAGAAAACTCTATTCTGCCTTGTACCAAAGAATAATAGAAAATAAATAGGCTATGAACATCCCTTCAAGCATGGCAACTTTCAGATTGAATTACTAGAATTGTGCCTAAAATCAAGGGATTTGCATGTGAACCCATTTATTTCTATAGATTACATAATAATGAATCTAGCCATAATCCCCTCCATCTTCGTGCTCTTCTTTTCTAGCTAGTGTGAACACAATCTCCTTATTCCAGCGTATTTTATTTCTACATTTATTTAGTGGATTTAGACCAAGGATAGGCCCATCTTATTTTTGGATAAGTCCTACTTAGTCTCAACCCAAGTTGTAAGACATGTTGGCACTCTGATGTCACTCTCCTCTAGTTGAAAAAGATTTGTCCTTAAGTCTAAATTAGTCTTCTTACCATGGTAGGGTGACAAATCAATAACATTAAAGGTGGAAATATTCCATAAATGTCAAGAAACTCTATCTTTTAGGCATTCTCCCCAATGTGTTGGATAATTCTAAATGGAACATCTGCCTTAGGTTGTAATTTGCCAAACTTTCCTAGAGAAAATCTCTCATTCTACAAGTTAATCCATACCAAATCACCTTTTTTGAACTTTCATGTATTTTCGATGCTTGTTTGCTGCCTTTTTATATTTCTCATTTTGCTACAAAATCTTAGCCCTAACTTGTGCATGTAATCATTTGATACCCTTAGCCATTTCTTCTGCATCTTCACTAAACTATTGATTAGTAGAGAGAGGAAATAAATCTAGAGGGCTGATTGGATTATTACCATACACCACCTCAAAAGGGTTATAACTAGTGGTTTGGCTTGTGAGCGGTTGTAGGCTAACTCTACTTGAGGTAAAAAGATTCGATTGCTTGATATTCTTTCCCACATAACTTCTTAAAAGGTTGCCCAAGCTACGATTGGTTACTTTCATTTGACCATCTGTTTGAGAATTATACTTGAGATTGGTGCCAAGCTTACTCCAAAGGTGCGCCCAAAAATGACTAAGAAGCTTGGAATCCCAATCAGACACCATGGATCTAGGAACTTTATGTAGCTTCATAATTTCTTTGAAATATAGATTAAAAACATAAAAAGCATCTATAATTTTGGTACAAGGAACAAAATGGGCCATCTTAGAAAAATGATCCATAACCACCATGATGGAGTCTTTGTTCCTTTGAGTTCTAGGTAGTCCAACTACAAAGTCCAAACTAACATCCTTCCAAGAAGCATTAGGCATGGGTAGTGGAGTATACAATTTAGTGTTTTGACCATAACTCTTGGCAATGTGGCACACTCTACATCATTCAAGGTGTTTCATCACATCCCTTTCCATTCTCAACCAGTACAACATGTCCTACAAAAGAGCAAGTGTCTTGTCCCTTCCAAAGTATTCACCTAGTGCACCATCATAAGCCTTATTGATTAAGGCAGGTCTTAAGGAACATGAGGGAATGCAAAGGCTATTAGCCTTGAAGAGATATCCATCATGCAATAAAAACTAGTTTTGTGGTCTTTACTTACATTCATCCTAAGTTCGGCCAAAGTAAGGATTTGTCTCATAAAGCTTTTTGATCACATCAAATCTAATAATTTCAACAACCATAGTTCCCAATAAGGGGCATTTTCAACTTAAAGCATCTGCCACCACATTCTGAATTCCCAATTTATGTTTAATAGTAAGTTGTAGGCTTGAAGAAACTCCACCCAAGCTGTATGCCTTCGATTGAGCTAATGCTAGCTATTGATAAACTTCAAGGCCTCATGGTCTGAATATAGGACAAATGGCTTAGGAAAAAGATACTGCTCTAATGGAATAAAGCTCTATATATGGCATAGAACTAGGTTGAATACTTCCTCTTGGCTTCATTGAGTTTTTCATTAAAAAATGGTATAGGCTTTCCTCCTTGACTTGAAATAGCACCTATTCCAAAATTGGATGCATCACATTCCACCTCAAACACTTGATCAAAGTTTGGTAGGGACAAGATGAGAGCTTCAGTGATCCTAGTCATGATGAGATCAAAGCTATGTTGGGCTTTTTTGGTCCATTTAAAAGCTCTATTCTTCAAACATTCAATGATGGGAGCCACAATGGAGCTAAAACTCCTAATGAAATGCTTATAAAAAGATGCAAGGCCATGGAAGCTTTAGATATCATCCAAAGATGCTAGTGTTGGCCAATTTAAAATTGCCTTAACCTTGTTGGGATCCATCTTTATTCCTTCATTTGACACCATAAACCCTAGAAACATAAGGTTAGAAGTAAAGAAATTGCACTTTTTAAAGTTAGTATAAAGTTTTTATTCCCTTAATATGCAAAATAGTTGGTGTAGATGATTCAAGTGTTGGTTTTCATCCTTGCTATACACCAGAATATCATTAAAATATACTACTACATATCTACTAATACAAGGTTTAAAGATATGATTCATAAATCTCACGAAAGTACTAGAAGCATTGGATATACCAAAAAGCATTACCATCCATTCATAGAGACCATCCCTTGCTATTTTCCACTCATTTCTAGGCCTCATTCTAATTTGATAATAACCACTACATAGGTTTATCTTGAGAAAATAGTTACTCCATGTAGTTGGTCCAGCAAATCATCTAAGCACAGAATAGGAAAGCGATAGTCTATTATGATTTTGTTGACCACCCTACTATCCACACTTCTGCACCATGATCCATCCTTTTTAGACACCAAAAGGGCTGGGACTACACAAGGGCTCATGCTTACACGCACCATTCCTTTTCGTACCAATTCATCAACTTGGTGTTACAACTCTACATGCTCTTTAGGACTTATCCTATAGGCTGCCTTATTGGGTAGAATAGCTCCAGGGATAAGATTTATGCAATGTTGAATGTCCTTTATTAGTGGTAGACTAGCTGGTAACTCCTCATAAACAACATCTTAAAATTTTGCCAATAATGGTTGTATCATTGTAGAAGGCTCCTCACTATCTTTATTCTTCTCAATCAACATCAGTGCATACATAATACTGCCCATCTTAATTTTTTTTTTTATAATTGGCTTTGGTAAACAAGCTACTCCCTTCCCCTTTGGTTAGTTTTGACATCACCATGGGCTTGGTAGGGCCTGGGATGATTTTGTATTCATCCTTCACAAATGTGTAAGTGTTGCAATAACCATTATAAATAACCCTCATATCATAATGCCAAGGTCTTCAAGTAGCAAATAGCAAGCATCCATTAAAGCTACATCACACCACACTTTATCTTTATATTACTTTTCTATAGAAAAAGGAACCAAACACCTCTTGTTAACCTTGATGTCATTCTCTTTCTACAACTAAGATAGCTCATATGGTTGGGGATGATCCATTACCTTGAAGCCTAATTTTTGCATCATAAAGGTAGAAACAATATTTTTAAAACTTTCACTATCAATTATAACATCACATACCTTCCCATGGGTAGTACACCGAGTGTGGAACACATTTTTATACGACCAATCTTCTTTCTTAGTAGGTGCAGTACTCAAGCTACATTGTATGACTAAGGATGCTCCACAATTGCCATAGATTACCCTTTCCTCTTCTTCAATGTTTTGATCCTTTTTAGCCAACTCCTCTTCATTTTCCTCTAAATCTTCCTCTACTAGAGCCACAATCTTCTTGTTTGAGTATTCTAAAGTAATGTGTCCAAGCTCTTGATATTTAAAACACCTTCTAGTTTTTGTATTAAATTAAGGCTTGCTTGTTAAGGTTCTATGTTTCTTTTGGGGCTACTTTGGAATGAGCTTAAAAGGAACAATAGTCTTAGACGAGCCACTTTATTGATATAGCCATCTCGGGACCCAAATCATAAGTTGCTACCATAGGCTTTTTTTTGTTGTCTCTCCACCTTAAGGGCAAGCTTACATACATCATTGAAAGTCTAATAGGGTTGTAGCTGCACCACATTAGCTATCTCAATCTTCAATCCTCTAAAATACTAGGCAATAGTCTGCTCATCTTGTTCCACCAATTCACATTTTAACATGAGGTGGTCAAACTCAGCTGTATATTCATCCACTTAGAGATCTCTTTACTTCAAGTTATGAAGTCTAAGGAAGACATCTTGCCAAAAGTTGTCTAGGAGATACCTTTTCTTTAACTCTTTTTTCATCTTCTCCCAAGTTGTAATTTTTTTCCTACCTTTTGTTTTCCTTTGTTTCTTCAAAATTTTCGACCAAAAGGATGCATGCTTTCTAAGTTTGATGGCCACTAGCTTCACCTTCGATGTTCAAGGGCATCATAGTATTCAAATATGTTTTTCACCGTATGTAGCCAATCTAAGAATTCTTTAGGTTGTATCTTTCTCTTGAACTTAGGAATCTCTATCTTCATATTGAATATGCTAGGTTGAAGTCAGTTTCAGTATAGATAGTCTCTGACTTGTCATGGGTAAGGTGGGGTGCTATTATCAGAATCACTATTGTTTTTATGGTATGAATTGGCCTCTCATTCATCTTTTTCATTCATCATTCCTTGCCTTTGATCTCCTCTCTCTTTTCTTATATATGCAGCTATTGTTGTAGTTGAAGGATCTGTTGCCACATCTCTTCTATGAGGGCATCCCTTAGGTGAATGTTTGTAGTTGTTATAATGTCGGTGTTGGTTTCAACATCTTTTACTAGTGGTTGATGACAATGACCTGCCATAGCTTTGATACCAATTTGATGTTGGGAATTGATGGTTAAGATATTGAAAAATAATATAAATAAAAAAAGCTCATAAAAAAGACAACTCAAAAGAATTTGAATAATGGCAGAATATGATTATTGGATTGAAAGGGATAAAAGTTCACCATGAAGACTAGACACTAAAGGATATGAAACACCACCTTAAGAATCCTAATCAAGGATACAAAACAATAAAAGTTCATAACTATAAGAAATCCATCTAAGAGATACAGAACTTGAAGAACAATATAAAAGATTGCTTAAGGATAAAGAAAACTCTATTCTGCCTTGTACCAAAGAAAAATATAAAATAAATAGGCTACGAACATCCCTTCAAGCAGGGGAACTTTCAAATTAAATTGCTAGAATAGTGCATAGAATCAAGGGATTTGCATGTGAACCCATTTACTTCTGTATATTACATAATAATGAATCTGACCATAATCCCATCTATCTTCATGCTCTTCTTTTCCAGCTAGTGTGAACATAATCTCTCTATTCTAGCCCACCTTGTTTTTGCATTTATTAGTGGATTTGAACCAAAGATAGGCCCATCTTATTTTTGGATAAGTCGTTCTTAGTCTCAGCCCAAGTTGTAAGATGTGTTGACACTTCAGTGTCATAATGATTTGAAATAGATAATTGTTCAAATAGTTATAATTATTTGAACTAGTTCGATAATTAAAATTATTTTCTAAATCTCTTATAAATTTTTTAAATATTAATAAATTAGTTTTACTCTATTTCGAATAAGCTTGTATGAGTTGAAATAATTGTTTTATGACAAAATGAAAGGTCATAAAATTTGAGATAAATAATTGTTCATATAGTCTTAACTGTTTGAATTGGTTTGGCAAATGAATTTATTTTTTAAATCTCTTAGTTATTAATTTTCAATATATTACTAAATTAGTATTATTTTATTCTGAATAAGCTCGTATGAATAGAAACAATTGTTTTATTATAGAACAAAATGTTATAACAATTTGAAATAGATAATTGTTCAAATAGTCATAATTATTTGAACTGGTTTAATAAACAGATTTATTTTTTAAATCTCTTATTAATTTTTAAAATATTAGTAAATTAGTATTATTTTATTTTGAATAAGCTTGTATGTTGAAAAACAATTGTTTTATGATAAAACAAAAGGTAATAACAATTTGAAACAGATACTCGTTCAAATGGTCATAATTATTTGAACTTATTCAGTAAATTGATTTATTTATTAAATTTCTTACTTATTAACTTTCAAAATAATAATAAAGTAGTATTATTTTCTTTTGGATAAGCTTTTATGAACTAAAACAATTGTTTTATGACAAAACAAAAGGTCATAATGATTTTAAATCATTAATTATTCAAATAGTCATAACTCTTTGAATTTGTTCAGTAAACAAATTTATCTTTTCAAATATCTTGCTTATTAATTTTTGGAATGTTAATAAATTAGTATTATTTTTTTTTGAATAAGCTTGTATGAACTGAAACAATTATTATAGGACTAAAAAAAAGGTTAGAACGATTTGAAATAGATAATTATTCTAATAGTCTTAACTAATTAAATTGGTTCGACAAATACATATATTTTTTAAATCTCTTATTAATTTTTAGAATATTATCAAATTAGTAATATTTTTATCTGAATAACCTTATATGATCAAAAACAATTGTTTTATGAGAAAACAAAGATCATAAGAATTTGAGATTGATATTTGTTCAAATAGTCATAACTATTTGAATCGGTTTGGAAAATAGCTTTAGTTTTTAAATCTCTTGCTTATTAATTTTGAAATATTAAAAAAGTAGTATTATTTTATTTCAGATAAGTTTTTATGAACTAAAACAATTATTTTATGACAAAACAAAAGGTCATAACAATTTTAAATAGATTATTGTTCAAATAGTCAAATCTATTTTAACTTATTCGGTAAATAGATTTATTCTTTTAAATCTCTTACTCATTAATATTTTGAATGTTAATAAATTAGTATTATTTTATTTTGAATAAGCTTATATGAATTGAAATAATTGTTTTAAGACTAACAAAAGATCAGAACAATTTGAAATAGATAATTATTCTAATAGTCTTAACTGTTTGAATTGGTTTGACAAACACATGATTTTTTAAAATCTCTTACTAATTTTTGGAATATTGTTGAATTAGTATTATCTTAATCCAAATAAGCTTGTATGAAAAGAAACAGTTGTTTTATGACAACATAAAGATATAACGATTTGAGATAGATAATTGTTCAAATAATCATAACTATTTGAATTGTTTTGGTAAACAGATTTAGTTTTTAAATCTCTTATTAATTTTTAAAATATTAACAAATCAGTATTATTTTATTCCAAATAATTTTTCATGAATAGAAACAATTGTTTTATGATAAAACAAAAGGTCATAATGATTTCAAATAGATAATTGTTCAAATGGACATAACTATTTAAACTTGTTCGGTAAATAGATATATTTTTTAAATCTTCTACCTATTAATTTTTAAAATATTAATAAAAGAGTACTATTTTATTCTGAATAAACTTGTATGAATAGAAATAATTTTTTTATGATAAAACAAAAGATCATAACTATTTGAAATCAATAATTGTTTAAATAGTCATAATGATATGAACTTGCTTGGTAAACAAATTTATTTTTTAAAATTTTTACTTATTAATTTTTGGAATCTAAATAAAATAGTATTATTTTATTTCGAATACGCTTGTGTGAATAGAAACAATTGGTTTATGACAATTTGAACATGTTTAGAAAACATATTTATTTTTAAAATTTTTGGTTTTTAATTTTTGGAATATTAATAAATGTATATATTTTTTTTGAAATAAGCTTGTATGAATATAAACAATTATTTTATGATACAACAAATGGCTGTAATGATTTGAAATAGATAATTGTTCAAATAGTTATAACCATTTGAACTTGTCTGATAAATTGATTCATATTTTAAATCTATTACTTATTAAGTTTTGGAATATTAATAAATTAGTATTATTTTTATTTTGAATAAGCCTATATGAACTAACACAATTGTTTTATAACAAAATAAAAGGTCATAAAAATTTGAAATAGATAATTGTTCAAACCATTATGAGATTTGAAATAGATAATTATTCAAATAGTTATGACTATTTGAACTTGTTCGGTAAACATATTTACTTTGAAAATCTTTTACTTATTAATTGTTGAAATATTAATAAATTAATATTATTTTAATTTGAATAAGTTTGTATGAACAAAATGATTGTTTTATGACAAAAAAAAGTCATAATGATTTGAAAAAAATAATTATTCAAACAGTCATAACTATTTGAATTTATTCAGTAAACATATTTTTTTATATCTTTTACTTATTAGTTGTCTAAATATTAATAAATTTATATTATTTTAATTGAAATAAGCTTGTATGAATAGAAAAATATATTCTATGACAAAACAAAAGATTATAGCAACTTGAAATAGATAATTGTTTAAATAGTCATAACTATTTAAACTTGTTCGATAAAAAGATTCATTTATTAAATCCCTTACTTATTAATTTTTGGAATATTAATAAATTAGAATTTTGTTATTTCGAATTAGCTTGTACAAATAGAGACAATTGTTTTGGGACAAAACAAAAGATCATAACAATTTAAAATAGATAATTATTTAAACAATTATAACTATTTGTATTGGTCAGGCCAACAGATTTTTTTTCTTAAGTTCATTACTTACCGGTTTTTAGAATATTAATAAATTAGCATTACTTTATTCTGAATAATATTGTATTAATAGAAACAATTGTTTTATGACAAAACAAATGGCCATAACAACTTGAAATAAATAATTGTTCAAATTGTTATAACTAATTAAACCTATTTGGTAAATAGATTTATTTATTAAATCTCTTATTAATTTTTGAAATATTAATAAATTAATATTATTTTATTTTGAACAAACTTATATGAACAAAAACATTTGTTTTATGACAAAACAAAAGGTCAAAATGATTAGAAATAGATAATTGTTCTAATAATCTTAACTATTTGAACTAGTTTGGCAAACACATTTATTTTTTCAATCTCTTACTAATTCTTGGAATATGATTAAATTAGTATTATTTTAATCTAAATAAGCTTTTACAAAAAGAAACAATTCTTTTATGATAAAATAAAGATCATACTGATTAGAGAAAGATAATTGTTCAAATAGTCATAACTATTTTAATAGTTTCGGTAAACATATTTAGTTTTTAAATCTCTTATTAATTTTTAAAATATTAATAGATCAATATTTTTTTTATTCTGAATAATTTTGCATGAAAAAAACAATTATTTTATAACAAAACAAAATGTCATAATGATTTCAAACAATAATTGTTTAAATGGAAATGACTATTTGAACTTATTCATTAAATAGATTTATTTTTAAATCTCCTACCTAATAATTTTCAGAATATTATTAAATTAGTATTATTTTATTCTAAATAAACTTGTATGAATAGAAATAATTGTTTTATGACAAAACAAAAGATCATAACTATTTGAAATAAATAATTGTTCAAATAGTCATAACGATATGAACTTGTTCGGTAAACATATTTATTTTTTAAAATTTTTTCTCATTAATTTTTGGGATATTAATAAATTAATATTATTTTATTTCAAATACGTTTGTATGAATAGAAACAATTTGTTTATGATAAAACAAAAGGTCATATCTATTTGAAGTAGGTAGTTGTTCAAATAGTCATAACTATTTGAATGTGTTCCAAAAATAGATTTATTTTTTAAATTTTTACTTATTAATTATTGGAATGTTAATAAGTTTATATTATTTTATTCAAAACAAGTTTGTATGAACAAAAACAATTATTTTATGACAAAACAAAAGGTCAAAATGATTTGAAATAGATAATTATTCAAATAGTCATTGCCCTTTGAATTTGTAAGATAAACCGATTCATATTTTAAATCTCTTACTTATTACTTTTTGGAATATTAATAAATTAGCATTATTTTATTTCCAATAAGTCTACATAAACTAATACAATTGTTTTATAATGAAATAAATGTCATAACAATTTGAAATAGATAATTATTCATATAGTTATGATTATTTGAACATATTCTATAAATGTATTTATTTTTAAAATCTTTTACTTATTAATTTATCAAAATATTAATAAATTAATATTATTTTAATCCGAATGAGCTTGTATGAACAAAAATAATTGTTTTATGAGAATTCATAACAATTTGAAATAAATAATTGTTCAAATAGTCATGACTATTTGAACTTATTCGATAAACAGATTTATTTTTTAAATCTTTTACTTTTTAGTTATCTGAATATTAATATATTTGTATTGTTTTAATTGAAATAAGCTTGTATGAATATAAAAAATTATTTTATGACAAAACAAAAGGTTATAGTGATTTGCAATAGGTAATGATTCAAATAGTCATAACTATTTGAAATTATTCAATAAATAGATTCAGTTTTTAAATCTCTTATTAATTTTTGGAATATTAATAAATTATAATTATGTTATTCTAAATTAGCTTGTACAAATAGAAATAATTATTTTGTGACAAAACATAAGATTATAACGATTTGAAATAGATAATTGGTCAAATAGTTATAACTATTTGTACTAGTCAAGCTAACAACTTTTTTTAAATCTATTACTTACTAATTTTTAGAATATTAATCAATTAGCATTACTTTATTCTAAATAAGATTGTATTAATAGAAACAATTATTTTATGACAAAACAAATGGCCATCATGACTTGAAATAAATAAATTGTTCAAATTGTTATAACTAATTGAATTAGTTTGGTAAACAGATTTATTTATTAAATCTCTTATTAATTTTCAAAATATTAATAAATTAATAGTATTTTATTTCAAACAAACTTATATGAACAAAAACATTTGTTTTACAAAAAAAGAAAAACATTTTTTTTAGGTTATAACAATTTGAAATAGATAATTATTCATATAGCCTTAACTATTTAAATTGGTTCAACAAACAATTTTATTTTTTAAATCTCTTAGTTAATAACTTTCATAATATTATTATATTAGTATTATTTTATTTCAAATAAGCTTATATGAAAATAAATAATTGTCTTATGGTAAAAAAAAAAGGTTATAATAATTTGAAATATATAATTGTTCAAATAGTCATAACTATTTAAACTAGTATATTTATTTTTTAAATCTCTTACTTATTAATTTTTGCAATATTAATAAATTAGTATTATTTTCTTTTGAATAAACTGTATGATGAAAAACAATTGTTTTATGACAAAACAAAAGTTCATAATGATTTGAAATAGATAAAATTATTCAAATGGACATAATTATTTGAATTGATTCGATAAATTGATTTATCTTTTAAATCTCTTACTTATTTACTTTTGAAATAATGATAAAGTAGTATTATTTTATTTTGGATAAGCTTTTATGAACTAAAAAAGTTGTTTTAAGATAAAACAAAAGGTCATAACAATTTGAAATCAATTATTGTTCAAATAATAATAACTATTTGAATTTGTTCAGTAAGCAAAATTATTTTTTCAAATCTCTTGCTTATTAATTTTTTAAGTGTTAATAATTAGTATTATTTTGTTTTGAATAAGCTTTTATGTACTAAAACAATTATTATATGACTAAATAAAAAGTCAAAACGATTTGAAATAAATAATTATTCTAATAGTCTTAATTATTTGAACTGGTGAGGCAAATACATTTATTTTTTAAATCTTTCACTAATTTTCATAATATTTTTAAATTAGTATTATTTTTATTTGAATAAGCTTGTATGATCCAAAACAATTGTTTTATGAGAAAACCAAGATCAATATATTTGTTCAAATAGTCATAACTATTTGAACTAGTTAGGAAAACAACTTTATTTTTTAAATCTCTTGCTTACTAATTTTTGAAGTAGGATTATTTTATTTCAGTTTTTATGAAATGAAACAATTGTTTTATAATAAAACAAGAGGTCATAATGACTTTAAATAGATAATTATTCAAATAGTCAAATCTATTTGAACTTATTTAGTAAATAGCTTAAATTTTTTAAATCTCTTACTCATTAATTTTATGAATGTTAATAAATTAGTATTATTTAATTTTGAATAAGATTGTATGAATTAAAATAATTGTTTTATGACTAAACAAAATGTTAGAATGATTTGAAATCGATAATAATTCTAATATTCTTAAACATATTTATTTTTTAAAAACAATTGTTTTATGATAAAAAAATGTCATAACTATTTGAAATAGATAAAAGTTTAAATGGACATGACTATTTGAACTTGTTTGGTGAACATATTTATTTTTTAAATCTTCAACTTATTAATTTTTAGAATATTAATAAATTAGTATTATTTTATTTCGAATAAACTTGTATGAATAGAAACAATTGTTTTATGACAAAAAAAAAGATCGTAATGATTTGAAATAAATAATTATTTAAATAGTCATAACTATTTGAACTCCTTGGTAAATGGATTTATTTTTTAAATCTTTAACTTATTAATTTTTGGTATTTTAATAAAATAATATTATTTTACTTCGAATAAGCTTGTATGAATAGAAACAATTAGTTTCTGACAAAACAAAAGGTCATAACGATTTAAAATAGATAATTATTCAAATAGTCATAACTATTTGAACGTATTCAAAAAACATATTAATTTTTAAAATTTTTACTTATTAATTTTTGAAATATTAATAAATTTATATTATTTTATTTGAAATAAGCTTGCATGAACAGAACTAATTGTTTTATGACAAAACAAAAAGGCCATAGTGTTTTGAAATAGATAATTGTCTAGATAGTCATAACTATTTGAACATGTTCGATAAACAAATATATTTTTTAATTCTCTTACTCATTAATTTTGAAATATTAATAAATTAGTATTATTTTATTTCAGATAAGCTTATATGAATTGAAACAATTGTTTTATTATAAAACAAAAGGGTCACAATAATTTGAAATAGATAATTATTCAAATAGTCATGGCTATTTGAACTTATTCGAAAAATATATTTATTTTTTAAATTTTTTACTTATTAATTGTCTAAATATTAATAAATTAATATTATTTTAATCCAAATAAGCTTGTATAAATAGAAAGAATTATTTTATGACAAAACAAAAAGTCATAACAGTTTGAAATAAATAATTGTTCAAATAACCATAAAGATTTGAACTTATTTAGTGAACATATTTATTTTTTAAATCTTTTACATATTAATTGTCTTAATATTAATAAATTTGTATTATTTTATTAGAAATAAGCTTGTATGAACAGTAAAAAACATTTTATGATAAAACAAAAGATTATAGCGATTTCAAATAGGTAATTGTTAAAATAGTCATCATTATTTAAACTTGTTCATTAAATGTTTCAATTTTTAAATCTCTTAATTATTAATTTTTGGAATATTAATATCTTAGTATTATTTTATTTTGAATAAGCTTATATGAACTAAAATAATTTTTTTATGACAAAACTAAAGGTCATAACGATTTGAAATAGATATTTATTCAAATTGGCATGAGTATTTGATCCAGTTCGATAAAGATATTTAATTATCAAAATATTAATAAATTATTATTATTTTAATCCAAATAAGCTTATAACAGAACAAAGAGTCATAACAATTTGAAATAAATAATTGCTCAAATAGTCATAACTATTTGAACTGAATTGGTAAATAGATTTATTTTTTAAATCTCCTATTAATTTTTGAAATATTAATAGATTACAATTTTTTTTATTCCAAACAAACATATATAAAAAAAAAAAAACATTTGTTTTATGACAAAACAAAATGTCATAATGATTTAAAATAGATAACTGTTCAAATGTCATAATTATTTGAACTAATTAGGTAAACAAAATTATTTTTTGAATCTCTTAGATATTAATTTTTGAAATATTAATGAATTCATTTTATTTTATTTCGAATAAGCTAGTTTGAATTGAAAAAATTGTTTTATGACAAAATAAAAACAATTTAAAATAGATTATTGTTAACATAGTCTTAATTATTAGAACTAGTTCAACAAACATATTTATTTTTTAAATCACTTAGTTATTAATTTTTAGAATATTATTATATTAGTATTATTTTATTTTGAATATGCTTGCATGAATAAAAATAATTGTTTTATGATAGAATAAAAGGTTATAATGATTTGAACTATACAATTGTTCAAATAATTATAACTATGTGAAATAGATAATTGTTAAAATGGCTATAATTATTTAATCGATTTAGTAAACAAATTCACCTTTTAAATCGCTTACTTATTAATTTTTGGAATATTAATAAATTAATATTATTTTATTTTGACTAAACTTGCGTGAATTCAAACAATTGTTTTATGACAAAACAAAAGGTCATAACAATTTTAAATAGACAATTGTTCAAATAGTAATAACTATTTGAATTTGTTTAGTAAACAAATTTATTTTAAACTCTTTCTTCTTAATTTTTGAATTATTAAGAAATTAGTATTATTTTATTTTGGATAAGCTTTTGCGAACTGAAATAATTGCTTTATGTCAAAACAAAAAGGTCATAATGATTTTAAATAAATAAATGTTCAAATAGTCATCACTATTTGAACTTGTTCTATAAATAGATTTATTTTTTCAAATCATTGCCTTATTAATTTTTTGAATGTTAATAAATTTATATTATTTTATTTTGAATAAGCTTGTAAGATATAAAACAAATATTTTGTGACTAAACAAAAGGTCAGAACGATTTGAAATAAATAATTATTTTAATAGTTTTAACTTTTTGAATTGGCTCAGCAAACACATTTATTTTTTAAATCTCTTAATTATTAATTTTTAGAATATTATTAAATTAGTATTATTTTTAACCGAATAAGCTTGTATGATAAAAACAATTATTTTATGACAAAACAAAAGATCATAATGATTTGAAATAGATAATTGTTCAAATGGCTATAATTATTTTAACTAATTCGATAAACAGATTTATTTTTTAAGTTTCTTACTTATTATTTTAGTAAGCATTAATAAATTAATATTATTTTATTCCATCTAACCTTGTATTAACTGAAACAATTGTTTTATAACAAATCAAAAGGTTATAACGATTTTAAATAGACAAATTTTCAAATAGTAATAATTATTTGACCTTGTTTAGTAAATAGATTTATTTTTTTAAATCTCTTTCTTATTAATTTTTTGAATATTAGTATATTAGTATTAATTCATTCTGAATAAGCTTGTACACTAAAACAATTGTTTTATGACTAAAGAAAAAGGTCATAACAATTTCAAATAGATGATTGTTCTAATAATCTTAAATATTTGAACTGATTTAATCAACAATTTTATTTTTTAAATCTCTTATTAATTTTTGAAATATTTTTAAATTAGCATTATTTTAATCAAAATAAGCTTGTATGAATAAAACAATTGCTTTACAATAAAAGAAAAAAGTCATAAAGATTTGGAATAAATAATCATTTATATAGTCTTAACTATTTGAACTAGTTCAACAATTAGATTTATTTTTTTAATTGTCTTAGTTATTAAGTTTCAAAATATTATTAAATTAGTATTATTTTATTCTAAATAAAATAGTATGAACAAAACCAATTGTTTGATCACAAAATAAAAAAGTTATAACGATTTGAAATAAATAATTATTCAAATAGTCAAAACTATTTGAAATGGTTTAGTAAACAGATTTACCTTTTAAATCTCTTACTGATTAATTTTCTAAAATATTAATAAATTAGTATTATTTTATATCGAACAAGGTTATATTATCAAAAATAATTGTTTTATGACAAAACAAAAGGTCATAACAATTTGAAATAAATAATTGTTCATATAGTCTTAACTATTTGAACTAGTTCAGTAAATGGATTTATTTTTTAAATCTCTTAGTTATTAATTTTCAGAATATTACTAAATTAGTATTATTTTATTTCGAATAAGGTTATATGAGCAAAAACAATTGTTCTATGATAGAATACAAGGTTATGATAATTTGAAATAGATAATTGTTCAAATAGTCATAACTATTTGAACTAATTCTGTAAACAAATTTATTTTTTAAATCTCTAATTAATTCTTGGAATATTAGTAAATTAGTTTTATTTTATTTCAAATAAGCTTCTACATTGAAAAGCAATTTTTTTATAAGAAAACAAAAGGTAATAATAATTTGAAATAGATAGTTGTTTAAATAGCCATAATTATTTGAACTGATTCAGTAAACCGATTTATTTTTTAAATCTCTTACTTATTAACTTTTCAAATATTAATACAATATTATAATTTTATTTTGGATAAGCTTTTATGAACTAAAACAATTGTTTATGACAAAACAACAATTTTAAATTGATAATTGTTCAAATAGTCATAACTATTTAAACTTGTTTAGTAATCAAATTTATTTTTTCAAATCTCTTGCTTATTAATTTTTTGAATGTTCATAAATTAGTATTATTTTATTATAAATAAGCTTGTATGAACTGAAACAATTATTATATGACTAAACAAAAGGTCAGAATGATTTGAAATTAAAAATTATTCTAATAGTCTTAACTATTTGAACTAGTTTGGCAAATACATTTATTTTTTAAATCTCTTGCTAATTTTTGGAATATTATTAAATTAGTATTATTTTTACCTGAATAAGTTTGTATGATCATAAACAATTGTTTTATGAGAAAACAAAGATCATAATGATTTGAGATTGATATTTGTTCAAATAGTCATAACTTGTTTTTTAATTTTTGAAATATTAATAAAGTAGTTTATTTTATTTTGGATAAGTTTTTATGAATTGAAACAAATGTTTTATGACAAAACAAAAGGTTTAATGACTTTAAATAGATAATTGTTCACATAGTCAAATCTATTTGAACTTGTTCGATAAACAAAATTTTTTTTAAACTCTTGCTCATTAATTTTTTGAATGTTAATAAATTAGTATTATTTTATTCTAAATAAGCTTATATGAATTAAAATAATTGTTTTATGACTAAACAAAAGGCCAAACAGATAATTGTTTTAATAGTCTTAACTATTTGAACTGGTTCGACAAACACATTTATTTTTTAAATCTTTTACTAATTAATTTTTGGAATATTATTAAATTAGCATTATTTTAATCCAAATAAGCTTGTATGAAAAGAAACAATTGTTTTATGATGAAATAAATATCATAACGATTTGAGATAGATAATTATTCACATAGTTATAACTATTTAAATTGTTTCGGTAAACAAATTTAGTTTTAAAATCTCTTATTAATTTTCAAAACAATAATAGATCAGTATTATTTTATTCTGAATAATTTTGCATGAATAGAAACAATTGTTTTATTAAAAAACAAAAGGTCATAACAATTTGAAATAGATAGTTGTTCAAATGGACTTGACTATTTGAACTTGCTTCGTAAATAGATTGATTTTTAAATCTCCTACCTATTAATTTTTAGAAAATTAATAAATTAGTATTATTTTATTTTGACTAAACTTATAGCAATAGAAATAATTATTTTATGACAAAACAAAAGATCATGACTATTTGAAATAAATAATTTTTCAAATAGGTGTAATAACTATTTAAACTTGCTGTTTAAACAAATTTATTTTTTTAAATCTTAACAATTTTTTAAATATTAATAAACTAGTATTATTTTTTTTGAATACGCTTATATGAACAAAAGCAATTGGTTTATGACAAAACAAAATGTCAACTATTTGAAATAAATAATTATTCAAATAGTCATAACTACTTAAACGTGTTCAAAAAATAGATTTATTTTTTAAATTTTTACTTACTAATTTTTTGGAATGTTAATAAATTTATGTTGTTTTATTTAGAATAAGCTTGTATGAACATAAACAATTATTTTATGACAAAACAAAATGTCATAACAATTTGAAATAGAAAATTGTTCAAAGAGTCATAACTATTCAAACTTGTTCGGTAACTAGATTCATTTTTTAAATCTCTTGCTCATTAATTTTTGAAATATTAATAAATTAGTGCTATTTTATTTCAAATAAGCCTATATGAATTGATACAATTGTTTTATGATGAAACAAAAGGTCATAATGATTTGAAATAGATAATTATTCAAATAGTTATGATTAATTGAACTTGTTCGGTAAACATATTTATTTTTAAAATATTTTACTTATTAATTGTTGAAATATTAATAAATTAAAATTATTTTAATCCAAATAAGCTGCTATGAACAAAAACAATTGTTTTATGACAAAACGAAAAGTCATAACAATTTGAAATAAATAATTGTTCAAATAGTGATAACTATTTAAATTTATTTAGTAAATAGAGTTGTTTTTTAAATATTTTACTTATTAATTGTCTTAATACTAATAAATTTGTATTATTTTAATTGAAATAAGCTTGTATGAATAGAAAAAATTATTTTATGACAAAACAAAAGGTTATAGCAATTTGTAATAGGTAATCGCTTAAATAGTCATAACTATTTAAACTTGTTTGATAAACAAATTCAGTTTTTAAATCTCTTACTTATTAATTTTTGAAATATTAATAAATTAAAATTATGTTATCCGAACAAGCTTGTAGGAATAGAAACAATTGTTTTGTGACAAAAAAAAAGGCCATAACAATTTGAAATAGATAATTGTTCAAATAGTCAAAACTATTTGCATTGGTTAGGCCAATAGATTCATTTTTTAAATCCATTACTTATTAATTTTTTGAATATTAATAAATTAGCATTACTATATTCTGAATAAAATTGTATTAATAGAAAAAATTATTTTATGACAAAACAAATGGTCATAACAATTTGAAATAAATAATTGGCTAAATTGTTATAACTAATTAAACTGGTTTGGTAAATAGATTTATTTTTTAAATATCTTGTTAATTTTCAAAATATTAATAAATTAATATTATTTTATTCTGAACAAAATTATATGAAAGAAAACATTTGTTTTATAACAAAAGAAAAAGTCATAAGAATTTGAAATAAAAAATTATTCATATAGCCTTAACTATTTTAATTGGTTTGGGAAACAAATTTATTTTTTAAATCTCTTAGTTATTAATTTTCATAATATTATTAGATTAGTATTATTTTGTTTTGAATAAGCTTATATGAACATAAATAGTTATTTTATGACAAAACAAAAGGTTATAATGATTTGAAATATACAATTGTTTAAATAGTCATAACTATTTGAACTAGTTCGGTAAACATATTTATTTTTTAAATTTTTTGCTCATTAATTTTTGAAATATTAATAAATTAGTACTATTTTATTCTAAATAAGCCTATATGATGAAAAACAATTGTTTTATGACAAAACAAATGTTAATAATGATTTGAAATAGATAATTGTTCAATTTGCCATAATTATTTGAACTGATTCAATAAATTGATTTATTTTTTAAATCTCCAACTTCTCAACTTTTGAAATATTAATAAAGTAATATAATTTTATTTTGGATAAGCTTTTATGAACTGAAACAATTGTTTTATTATAAAACAAAAAGGTCATAATGATTTTAAATAGATAATTGTTCAAATAGTCATAACTATTTGAACTTGTTCAGTAAATAGATTTATTTTTTAAAATTTCTTCCCTATTAATTTTCTAAATGTTAATAAAATAGTTTTATTTTATTTCAAATAACCATGTATGAATTGAAACAATTATTTTATGACTAAACAAAAGCTTAGAATGATTTGAAATAGATAATTATTCTAATAGTCTTCACTACTTGAATTGCTTCGTCAAACACATGTATTTTTTAAATCTCTTACTTATTAATTTTAGAATATTATTAGTTTAGCAATATTTTACTCCAAACAAGCTCGTATGAATAGAAACAATTGTTTTATGACAAAACAAGGATCAAAATGATTTGAGATAGATAAATTTTCAAAAAGTCATAACTATTTGAACTGGTTCGATAAATAGATTTAGTTTTTAAATCTCTTGCTTATTATTTTTTGAAATATTAGTAAAGTGGCATTATTTTATTTTGAATAAGTTTTTATGAACTGAAACAATTGTTTTATGACAAAACAAAAGGTCATAACAACTTTAAATAGCTAATTGTTCAAAAACTGAAATCTATTTGACCTTATTCAATAAACAGATTTATTTTTTAAATCTCTTACTCATTAATTTTTCAAATGTTAATAAATTAGTATTATTTTATTTTAAATAAGTTTGTATGAACTGAAATAATGTTTTATGACTAAACAAAAAGTCAGAATGATTTGAAATAGATAATTTTTCTAATAGTCTTAACTATTTGAACTAGTTTGGCAAACACATTTATTTTTTTAAATCTCATGCTTATTAATTTTTGGAATATTATTGAATCGGTATTATTTTAATATGAATAAGCTTGTATGAAAAGAAACAATTGTTTTATGACAAAATAAAGATCATAACGATTTGGGATAGATAATTATTTAAATAGTCATAACTATTCGAACTATTTTCCATGAACAAATTTAGTTTTTAAATCTCTTATTAATTTTCAAAATATTATTGATAGATTAGTATTATTTTATTATGAATAATTTTGAATGAACAGATTGTTTGGTCATAATGATTTTAAATAGATAATTGTTAAAATGGACATGACTATTTGAACTTGTTCGATAAATAGATTTATTTTTTAAATCTCCTACATATTAATTTTTAGAATATTAATAAATTAGTACTATTTTATTTTTAACAAACTTATATGAACAAAAGCATTTGTGTTATGACAAAACAAAAGGTCATAACAATTTTAAATAGATAATTGTTTAAATAGTCATAGTTTTTTGAACTGTTTAGGTAAATAGAATTATTTTTAATTCTCTTACTTATTAATTTTTGAAATATTAATAAATTCATTTTATTTTATTTCAAATAAGCTAGTATGAATTGAAAAAATTGTTTTATGTCAAAACAAAAGGTCATAACAATTTAAAATAGACAATTGTTCGTATAATCTTAACTATTTGAACTGGTTCGACAAAAAAATTTATTTTTTAAATCTCTTAGTTATTAATTTTTGAAATATTATTAAATTAGTATTATTTTATTTTGAATAAACTAGTATGAACAAAAATAATTGTTTTATGATAGAACAAAAGGTTATAATGATTTCAAGTATACAATTGTTTAAATAGTTAATACAATTGTTTAAATAGTCATAACTATTTAAACTGGTTTGGTAAATAAATTTATTTTTTAAATCTTTTACTTATTAATTTTTAAAAGATTAATAAATTAGTATTATTTTATTTCAAATAAGTTTGTATGATCAGAAACAATTGTTTTATGACTAAATAAAAGGTAAAAATGATTTGAAATAGATAATTGTTAAAATGACCATAATTATTTAAGCTGATTCGATAAACAGATTCATTTTTTAAATCATTTCCTTATTAATTTTTAGAATATTAATAAATTAGTATTATTTTATTTTGAATAAGCTTATATGAATTGAAACAATTGTTTTATGATAAAACAAAACGTTATAGCGATTTTAAATGGATAATTGTTCAAATAGTCAAACTATTTGAATTTATTCGATAAATAAATTTATTTTTTAAACTCTTCCTTATTAATTTTTGAAATATTAAGAAATAGATAATTATTCTAATAGTTTTAACTATTTGAATTTGTTCAACAAACATATTTATATTTTAAATCTCTTGTTATTTATTGAAATATTATTAAATTAGTATTATTTTTAACCGAATACACTTCTATGATAAAAAGCAATTGTTTTATGACAAAATAAAGATCTTAACGATTTGAGATTGATAATTGTTCAAATATTCATAACTATTTGAACTAGTTTGATAAGCAGATTTATTTTTTAAAATTTCTTACTTATGAATTTTTGAAATATGAATAAATTAGTATTATTTTATTTCGAATAAACTTGTATGATAAAAAATAATTGTTTTATAGCAAAAAAAAAGGTCATAATGATTTGAAATCGATAATCATTCAAATATATATAATTATTTTAACTGATTTGGTAAACAAATTTATTTTTTCAATTTCTTACTTATTTTTTTAGGAAATATTAATAAATTAGTATTATTTTATTCCATCTAAGTTTGTATTAACTAAAACAATTGTTTTATGACAAGTCAAAAGGTTATAACGATTCTAAATAAACAAATTTTCAAATAGTAATAACTATTTAAACTTTTCGATAAATAGATTTATTTTTTAAAATCTCTTTCTTATTAATTTTTTGAATGTTAATAAATTAATATTAATTTATTCTAAATAAGCATGTATGAACTGAAACAATTGTTTTATGACTAAACAAAAGGTCCAAATGATTTGAAATAATAATTGCTCTAATAGTCTTAACCATGTGAACTGATTCAGTAAAGAAACTTATGTTTTAAATCTCTTACTTATTAGTTTTTGAAATATTATTAAATTATTATTTTAATTTGAATAAGGTTGTACGAACAAAATAATTGTTTTGCGACAAAACAAAGGGTCATAATGATTTGAAATAGATAATTGTTCATATAGTCTTAACTATTTGAACCGGTTCACCAATTAAATTTATTTTTTAATTTTCTTGGTTATTAAGTTTTGAAATATTATTAAATTAGTATTATTTTATTACGAATAAAATAGTATGAAAAGAACCAATTGTTTCATGACAAAATAAAAGGTTACAATGATTTCATATCGATAATTATTCAAATAGTGAACTATTTGAAATGGTTTGGTAAACATATTTACTTTTTAAATCTCTTATTGATTAATTTTCTAAATATTAATAAATTAGTATTATTTTATTTTGAAAAAACTTATATTAACAAAAACAATTGTTTTATGACAAAACAAAAAGCAATAACAATTTAAAATAGATAATTGCTTAAATAGTTATAATTATTTGAACTGGTTCGGTAAATAGAATTATTTTTTAAATCTCTTATAAATTTTGGAAATATTAATAAATTAGTTTTATTCTATTCTAAATAAGCTTGTATGACCCAAAACAATTATTTTATGACAAAACAAATGGTCGTAACAATTGCAAAGATATAATTGTTCATATAGCCTTAACTATTTGAATTGGTTTGGCAAACGGTTTTATTTTTTAAATCTCTTAGTTATTAATTTTTAGAATATTACTAAATTAGTATTATTTTATTTTGAATAAGCTTGTATGAACAAAAACAATTGTTTTATGATAAAACAAAAGGTTATAACAATTTGAAATAGATAGTTATTCAAATAGTCATAATTATTTGAATTGGTTTGGTAAACAAATTTGCTTTTGAAATCTCTTATTAATTCTTGAAATATAAATAAATTAGTATTATTTTATTTTGAATAAGCTTGTATGTTGAAAAACAATTGTTATATGACAAAACAAAAAGTAATAACAATTTGAAATAGGTAGTTGTTCAAATGGCCATAATCATTTGAACTGATTTGGTAAACTTTTGAAATATTAATAAAGTAGCATTATTTTATTTTGGATAAGCTTTTATGAACTAAAACAGTTGTTTTATGACAAAACAAAAGGTTATGATGATTTTAAATAGATAATTGTTCAAATAGTCAAACTACTTGAACTTGTTTAAATGATTTATTTTTTCAAATCTTTTGATTATTAATTTTTTGAATGTTAATAAATTAGTATTATTTTATTCCAAATAAGCTTGTATGAACTAAAACAATTATTATATGACTAAACAAAAGGTCAGAATGATTTGAAATAGATAAATATTCTAATAGTCTTAACTATTCGAATTGGTTTGGTAAACGCATTTATTTTTTAAATCTCTTATTAATTTTTGAAATATTATTAAATTAGTATTATTTTTATCTGAATGAGCTTGTATAATCAAAAATAATTGTTTTACGAGAAAACAAAGATCATAACTATTTGAGATTGATATTTGTTCAAATAGTCATAAGTATTTGAACTGGTTCAAAAATGGCTTTAGTTTTTAAATCTCTTGCTTTATTAATTTTTGAATATTAGTAAAGTAGTATTATTTTATTTCAGATAAGTTTTTATGAACTAAAACAATTAGTTTATGACAAAATAAAAGGTCATAGCAACTTTAAATAGAAAATTATTCAAATAGTCAAATCTATTTGAACTTGTTCAGTAAACAAATTTATTTTTTTAAATCTCTTATCATTAATTTTTCAAATGTTAATAAATTAGCATTATTTTATTTTAAATAAGCTTGTATGAACTGACATAATTATTTTATGACTAAACAAAAAGTCAAAATGATTTGAAATAGATAATTATTCTAATAGTCTTAACTATTTGAACTAGTTCGACAAACACATTTATTTTTTTAAATCTCATGCTTATTACTTTTTGGAATTTATTGAATTAGTATTATTTTAATATGAATAAGCTTTTATGAAAAGAAACAATTGTTTTATGACAAAATAAAGATCACAATGATTTGAGATAGATAATTGTTCAAATAGTCATAACTATTTGAATTGTTTTCATGAACAGATTTAGTTTTTAAATCTCTTATTAATTTTCAAAATATTAATAGCTTAGCATTATTTTACTATGAATAATTTTGAATGAACATATTGTTTTATGGCAAAACAAAAGGTCATAATGATTTTAAATAGATAATTGTTCAAATGGACATGACTATTTGAACCTGTTCGAAAAATAGATTTATTTTTAAAATATCTTACCTATTAATTTTTAGAGTATTAAGAAATTAGTACTATTTTTATTCCAAATAACCTTGTATGAATAAAAACAATTATTTTATGACAAAACAAAAGATCATAATTATTTGAAATAATTAATTGTTCAAGTAGTCATAACTATTTGAAATTGCTTGTTAAATGAATTTATTTATTATCTCTTTTAGTTATCAATTTTTGGAATATTAATAAACTAGTACTATTTTATTTCGAAAACGCTTGTATGAACATAAGCAATTAGTTTATGATAAAACTAAAGGTCATAACTATTTGAAATAGATAATTGTTCAAAAAGTCATAGCTATTTGAACATGTTCAAAAAATAGATTTATTTTTTAAACTTTTACTTATTAATTTTTGGAATATTAATAAATTTATATTATTTTATTCAAAATAAACTTGTACGAACAGACACAATTGTTTTATGACAAAACAAAAGGTCATAATGATTTGAAATAGATAATTTTTCAAATATTCATAACTATTTGAACTTGTTTAGAAAATAGTTTCATTTTTTAAATCTCTTACTCATTATTTTTTTGGAATATTAACAAATTAGTATTATTTTATTTCCAATAAGCCTATATGAATTGATACAATTGTTTTATGATGAAAAAAAAGGTCATAACAATTTTAAATAGATAATTACTCAAATAGTTATGACTATTTGAACTTGTTCAGTAAACATATTTATTTTTAAAATATTTTACTTGTTAATTTTTGAAATATTAAAAAATTAATATTATTTTAATTTGAATAAGCTTGTATGGAGAAAAACAATTGTTTTATGACAAAATAAAATGTCATAATGGTTTGAAATAAATAAGTGTCTAAATATTTATAACTATTTGAACTTATTTGGTAAATAGATTTATTTTTTAAAATTTTGTATTTATTAATTGTCTAAAGATTAATAAATTTGTATAATTTTATTTGAAATAGGCTTGTATAAATAGAAAATTTTGTTTTATTATAAAACAAAAGGTTATAGCAATTTGAAATAGACAATTGTTCAAATAATCATAATTATCTGAACTTGTTCATTAAACAGATTCATTTTTTAAATCTCTTACTTATTAATTTTAAGAATATTAATAAATTAGATTTATGTTATTTTGAATAAGCTTTTATGAATAGAAACAATTGCTTTGTGATAAAACAAAATGTCATAACAATTTGAAATAGATAATTATTCAAATAGTCATAACTATTTGCACTGGTCAGGCTAACAAATTCATTTTTTAAATCCGTTACTTATTAATTTTTAAAATATTAAAAATTAGCATTACTTTATTTCGAATAAGATTGCATGAACAAAAACAATTGTTTTATGACAAAACAATTGGTCATAATGATTTGAAATAAAGAATTGTTCAAATAGTTATAACTAATTAAACTGGTTTAGTAAGCATATTTATTTTTTAAATTTCTTACTTCTTAATTTTCAAAATATGTTAATATTATTTTATTCCAAACAAACTTATATGTACAAAAACATTTGTTTTATGACAAAAGAAAAGGTCATAATGATTTGAAATATATAATTGTTCAAATAGTCATAATTATTTGAATTGGTTCGACAAACATAATTATTTTTTAAATCTTTTACTTTTTAATTTTTGAAATATTAATAAATTTGTTTTTTTTTTATTCCAAATAAGTTACTAAGAACTGAAAATTTTGTTTTATGACAAAAGAAAAGGTCATAATAATTTGAAATATAGAATTGTTCACATAGCCTTAACTATTCAAATTAGTTTGGCAAATAAATTTATTTTTTAAATATCTTAGTAATTAATTTTTAGCACATTATTACAATAGTATTATTTTATTTTGAATAAACTTGTGCAATCAGAAATAATTATTTTATGACATAACAAAAGGTTATAACAATTTGAAAATATAATTGTTAAAGTAGTCTAACTATTTGAACTGGTTTGGTAAACATATTTATTTCTTAAATCTCTTACTTATTAATTTTTGAAATATTAGTAAATTAGTTTTATTTTATTTTGATTAGGCTTGTATGATGAAAAACAATTGTTTTATGACAAAACAAAAGTTCATAACGATTCGAAATAGATAATTGTTTAAATGACTGTAATTATTTGAATTGATTTGATAAACTTATTTTTTTTTAAATCTCTAACTTACCAAATTTTGAAATATTAATAAGTAATATTATTTTATTTTGAATAAGCTTTTATGCACTGAAACAATTATTTTATGACACAATAAAAAGTCATAATGATTTTAAATATAAAATTGTTCAAATAGTCATAACTATTTGAACTTGTTCGGTAAACTAATTTATTTTTTTAATTTCTTGCTTATTAATTTTATGAATGTTAAATAAATTAGTGTTATTTTATTTCAAATAAGCTTGTATGAGCTGAAACAATTATTTTATGACTAAACAAAAAGTCAGAATGATTTGAAATAGATAATTATTTTGAAAAAGTCTTAACTATTTAAACTATTTTGGCAATCACATTTATTTTTTAAATCCTTATTAATGTTTGAAATAGTAATAAATTGGTTTTATTTTATTCTAAATAATTTTTTATGAATACCAATTATTCTGAATAAATGGTATTATTATACAATAAAACAAAATGTTATAATGATTTAAAATAGATAATAGTTCAAATGGACATGATTATTTGAACTTGTTTGGCAAACAAATTTATTTTTTAAATCTCCAACTTATTAATTTTTAGAATATTAATAAATTAGTATTATTTTATTTCGAATAAACTTTTATGAATAGAAAAAATTGTT
Organism: Durio zibethinus; assembly: GCF_047325235.1. Lineage (NCBI taxonomy): Eukaryota > Viridiplantae > Streptophyta > Magnoliopsida > Malvales > Malvaceae > Durio > Durio zibethinus. The sequence goes on along the minus strand of NC_143168.1, from coordinate 628,557 downwards.
TTATGACCAAAGAAAAGATCATAATGATTTGAAATAAATATTTGTTCAAATAGTCATAACTATTTAAACATGTTCGGTAAACAGATTTATTTTTTAAATATTTTATTTATTAATTTTTAGAATTTTAATAAATTAATATTATTTCCAAATGCGCTTTTATGAAAAGAAACAATTGATTTATCACAAAACAAATGGTCATAACAATTTGAAATAGATAATTGTTTAAATAGTCATAACTATTTAAACGTATTAAAAAAAAAACAAATTTGTTGTTTAGATTATATTTATTAATATTTGTAATATTAATAAATTTATATTATTTTATTCGAAATAAGCTTTCGTGAATAGATCCAATTGCTTTCTGACAAAATGAAAAGTCATAATGTGTTGAAATAGATAATTGTTTAGATAGTCATAACTATTTGAACTTTTTAAGTAAATAGATTCATTTTTTTAATTCTCTTACTCATTGATTTTTGGAATATTAATAAATTAGTATTATTTTATTTCAAATAAACTTATATTAATTGAAACAATTGTTTTATTACAAAACAAAAGGTCACAATGATTTGAAATAGATAATTATTCAAATAGTCATGACTATTTGAACTTGTTCGGTAAACATATTTATCTTTTAAATCTTTTACTTTTTAATTGTTGAAATATTAATAAATTAAAAATTATTTTAATTCAAATAAGTTTGTTGAATAGAAACAATTGTTTTATGACAAAACAAAAAGTCATAACAATTTTTTGTTCAAATAATCATAATGATTTGAACTTATTTGGCAAATAGATTTATTTTTTAAATCTTTAACTTATTAATTGCCTTAATATTAATAAATTTGTATTATTTTATTCGAAATAAACTTGTATGAATAGAAGAAATCTTTTTATGATAAGGTTATAGTTATTTCAAATAGATAACTATTTAAATAGTTGTAATTATTTAAACTTGTTCAGTAAACACATTTATTTTTTAAATCTCTTAATTATTAATTTTTGGAATATTAATAACTTAGTATTATTTTATTTCGAATGCGTTTATACGAACTGAAATAATCTTTTATGACAAAAAAAGGGTCATAACAATTTAAAATAGATAATTATTCAAATAATCATGACTATTTGATCTAGTTTGGTAAACATATTTGTTTTTTTAATTTTTTACCTATTAATTGTTGAGATATTAATAATTAGTATTATTTTAATCAGAATAAGCTTGTATGAATGAAAACTATTGTTTATAATAAAACAAAAAGTAATAACGATTCGAAATAAATAATTGCTCAAATAGTCATAACTATTTGAACTAGTTTGATAAAAAGATTTATTTTTGAAATATTCATAAATTAGTATTATTTTATTCCAAACAAACTTATATGAACAAAAACATTTGTTTTAGGTCATAATGATTTGAAATAAAAAATTATTCAAATAGTCATAATTATTAGAACTGGTTAGGTAAATAGAATTATTTTTTAAATCTCTTATTAATTTTTGAAATATTAATAAATTCCTTTTGTTTTATTTTGAATAAGCTAGTATGAATAGAAAAAATTGTTTTATGACAAAAGAAAAGGTCATAATGATTTGAAATAGGTAATTGTTCATTTGAACTTTTTGAACAGGCTCGACAAACAAATTTTATTTTTAAATCTCTTAGTCATTAATTTTTGGAATATTATTAGATTACTATTATATTATTTCAAATAAGCTTGTATAAACATAAATAATTGTTTTATGATAGAACAAAGGTCTATTTTTTAAATAATTCATTTGAAGTATACAATTTTTTAAATAGTCATAACTATTTGAACTGGTTCGATAAACTGATTTATTTTTAAATCACTTATTAATTTTTGAAAGATTAAGAAATTAGTATTATTTTATTTCGAACAACCTTGTATGATAAAAAACAATTGTTATATGACTAGGCAAAAGGTATTAATGATTTGAATTAGATAATTGTTAAGATGGCCATATCTATTTAAGCATGTTCAATAAATATATTTATTTTTTTAAATCTCTTGCTTATTAATTTTTTGAATCTTAATAAATTAGTATTGTTTTATTTTGAATAAGCTTGTATTAATTGAAATAATTGTTTTATGACTAAAAAAAAAGTCAGAACGATTTGAAATAGATAATCGTTCTAATAGTCTTAACTATTTGAATTGGTTCGGTAAAACACATTTATTTTTTATTATTAAATTAGTATTATCTTAATCGAATAAGCATATATGAAAAGAAACAATTGTTCTATGACATAATAAAGATATAACAATTTGAGATATATAATTGTTCAAAAAGTCATAACTATTTGAACTAATTCAGTAAATAGATTTAGTCTTTAATATTCTTATTAATTTTCAAAATCTTAATGAATCAATATTATTTTATTCTAAATAATTATGTATGAATAGAAACAATTGTTTTACGACAAAACAAAAGGTCATAACAATTTGAAATAGATAATTTTTCAAATGGACATGATTATTTAAACTTATTTTGTAAACAGATTTATTTTTTAAATCTCCTACCTATCAATTTTTAGAATATTAATAGATTTGTATTATTTTATTCAGAACAAACTTATATGAGCAAAAACATTTGTTCTATGACAAAACAAAAGGTCATAACAATTTAAAATAGATAATTGTTCAAATAGTCATAATTATTTGAACCGATTAGGTAAACAAAACTATTTTTTAAATCTCTTACATATTATTTTTTGAAATATTAATAAATTCATTTTATTTTATTCCAAATAAGCTAGTATGAGTTGAAAAAATTGTTTTATGACAAAACAAAAATGATTTGAAATAGATAATTGTTCATATAGTCTTAACTATTTGAACAAGTTTAGCAAACAAATTTATTTTCTAAATCTTAGTTATTAATTTTTGAAATATTTTTATATTAGTATTATTTAATTTCAAAGAAGCTTGTATTAACAAAAATAATTGTTTTATGACAGAACAAAAGGTTATAACGATTTGAAGTATACAATTATTCAAATAGTTATAACTATTTAAACTGGTTCAGTAAACAGATTTATTTTTTTAAAACTCTTACTTATTAATTTTTGAAAGATTAATAAATTACTATTATTTTATTTTGAATAAACATATATGACAAAAAACAATTGTTATATGACCAAACAAAAGGTAATAATAATTTGAAATAGATAATTGTTGAAATGGCCATTATTATTTGAATTGATTCGATAAATAGATTCACTTTTTAAATTACTTATTAATTTTGGAATAGTAATCAATTAGTATAATTTTATTTTGACTAAGCTTGTATGAATTCAAACAATTGTTTTATGACAAAACAAAAGTTTATAATGATTTTAAATAGATATTTGTTCAAATAGTCATAACAATTTGAATTTGTTCGATAAACAAATTTATTTTAAACTCTTGTTATTAATTTTTTGAATTATTAAGTAATTAGTATTATTTAATTTTGGGTAAGCTTTTATGAACTAAAACAATTGTTTATGTCCAAACAAACAGTCATAATGATTTAAAATAAATAATTGTTCAAATAGTTATCACTATTTGAACTTGTTTGGTAAGTAGATTTATTTTTTCAAATCATTTCCTTATTAATTTTTTTTGAATGTTAATAAATTTAGATTATTTTATTCGATATAAGCTTGTAAGATATGAAACAAATATTTTATGACTAAATAAAAGGTTAGAACGATTTGAAATAGATAATTATTCTAATAGTTGTAACTATTTGAATTGGCTTAGCAAACACATTTTATTTTTTAAATCTTTTACTTACTAATTTTTGGAATATTATTAAATTAGTATTTTTTTAACCAAATAAGCTTCTATGATCAGAAACAATTTTTTTATGATAAAACAAAGATCTTAATGATTTGAGATTAATAATTGCTCAAATAGTCATAACTATTTGAACTAATTGGGTAAACATATTTATTTTTTAAATCTCTTTCTTATTAATTTTTGAAATATTAATAAATTAGTATTATTTTATTTTGAATAAGCTTGTATGGTCAAAAACAATTCTTTTATTACAAAACAAAATGTCATAATGATTTGAAATAGATAATCATTCAAATGGCTATAATTATTTTAACTAATTTGATAAATAGATTTATTTTATAAGTTTCTTACCTATTATTTTAATAAGTGCTAATAAATTAGTATTATTTTATTCCATCTAAGCTTGTATTAACTGAAACAATTGTTTTATGACAAATCAAAAGATTATAACGATTTTGAATAGACAATTGTTCAAATAGTAATAACTATTTGAACTTGTTTGGTAAACAAATTTATTTTTTTAAATCTCTTTCTTATTAATTTTTTGAATGTTAAAAATTAGTATTGATTTATTCTAAATAAGCTTGAATGAACTAAACAACTGTTTTACGACTAAACAAAAGGTTATAACGATTTCAAACAGATAATTGTTTAATAATATTAACCATTTGAATTGATTTGGTAAACAATTTTTTTTAAATCTCTTATTAATTTTTGAATTTTTATTAAATTAGCATTATTTTAATCAGAATAAGCTTGTATGAATAAAACAATTGTTTTACAACAAACAAAAAAGGTCATAACAATTTGGAATAGATAATCGTTCATATAATTTTAACTATTTGAATTGGTTCGGCAATTAGATTTATTTTTTTTAATTTTCTTGATTATTAACTTTTAGAATATTATTAAATTAGTATTATTCTATTCTAAATAAATAGTTTCAACATGACCAATAGTTTGATGACAAAATAAAAAGTTATAACAATTTGAAATAGATAATTATGCAGATAGTCAAAACTATTTGAAATGGTGTAGTAAACATATTTACTTTTTAAATCTCTTACTGATTAATTTTCTAAAATATTAATAAATTAGTATTATTTTATTCCAAATAAGCTTATATGAATAGAAACAATTATTTTATGATAGAACAAAAGGTTATAACAATTGAAATAAATAATTATTCAAATAGTCATAACTATTCGAACTAGTTCGGTAAATAACTTTATTTTTTAAATCTCTTATTAATTTTTGAAATATCAATAAATTAGTATTATTTTATTTCAAATAAGCTTGAATGATAAAAAATAATTGTTTTATGACAAAACAAAAGGTCATAATTATATTAATCAATTCAGTAAATATATTTATTTTTTAAATTTCTTAATTATTAATTTTAGAAATATTATAAACTAGTATTATTTTATACCATTTAATAAGTAAAAGATTTTTAAAATAAATATGTTTACTAAACAAGTTCAAGTGGACATAACTATTTGAATAATTATCTATTTCAAATCATTATTACCTTTTATTTCATCATAAAGCAATTGTATCAGTTCATATAAGCTTATTCAAAATAAAATAATACTAATTTATTAACATTCCAAAAATTAATGAGTAAGAGATTTAAAAAGTAAATTTATTTACCGAACAAGTTCAAATAATTATGACTATTTGAATAATTTTATATTTCAAATCATTATGACATTTTGTTTTTCATAAAACAATTGTTTCTATTCATAAAAGCTTATTCTAAATAAAATAAAATAAAATTATTAATATTAAAAAAATTAATAAGTAAAAATTTAAAAAATAAATTTGTTTTCTGAACATGATCAAATAATTATGACTATTTGAACAGTTATCTATTTCAAATAGTTATGAACTTTTATTTTGTTATAAACTAATTGTTTTTGTTCATACAAGTATATTCAAAATAAAATAATACTAGTTTAATAATATTCCAAAAATTAAGAAGTAAAAGATTTTAAAAAATAAATCTGTTTAAATAATTATGATAGTTTGAATAATTATTTATTTCAAATAGTTATGATCTTTTGTTTTGTTATAAAACAATTGTTTCTATTTATAAAAGTTTATTCACAATAAAATAATACTAATTTATTAATATTCTAAAAATTAATAGGTAAGAGATTTAAAAAATAAATCTATTTATTGAACAAGTTCTTATAATCATGTCCATTTGAATAATTATCTATTTCAAATTATTATGACCCTTTGTTTT